>NC_091470.1:8811611-8984111 GCF_036971445.1 Narcine bancroftii | reverse complement strand
TTTAAGATCAATGCCAGCTCCTCTAACACCAGGTAAGGAGCTGGCATTTGGACTGGGCGGTTGAACTTTTCGTAGCAGCGCTGTGTCTCCACTCCCTGCTCTCTCAGGAGAGGTGATGGGAATGTGGGAAAATAAAATAGGATCAGTGAAAAATGGTCGGCATGGACACAAAAGGTCATGTGCTATATTAGTCTGTGACCATGAATCCATGAAGGACACCTTAATCTTGTTGAGTGGAGGAGATCCACTGTGAACATATATCATTTCTGAAGCATAGACCCCAAAACTGAACACAAGACCATAAGCTATGGGAGTAGAAGTAGGCCATTCAGCCCATCAAGTCTGCTCCACCATTCCATCATGAGCTGATCCATTCTCCCACTTAGCCCCACTCTCCTTTTCTCTCCCCTTAACTTTTGATATCCTGACTATTCAGATACCTATCAATCTCTGTCTTAATTGCACCCAATGACCTGGCCTTGACAGCCGCCCGTGGTAGCAAATTCCAGGGGTTCACCTCTCTCTGCATCTCTGTCTTAAATGGGTGCCCTTCAATCCTGAAGTTGTGCCCTCTTGTTCTATACTCCCCTACCATGGGAAACAACTTTGCCACATCTACTCTGTTCAGGCCTTTCAGCATTTAGAATACTTCTATAAGATCTCCCTTCATTCTTCTGAACTCCAAAGAGTACAGGCTAAGAGCCATCAAATGTTCCTCATGTGTTAATCCCTTCATTCAAGGAATCATTCTCATGAATCTTCTCTGAACCCTCTCCAATGCCACCACATCCTTCCTTAAATAAGGAGCCCAAAACTGTAGCCCGTCCTCCTGTTGAGGCCTCACCAGTGTTTTATAAAGCCCCAACATCACATCCCTCCTATCCCTCGAGATATGGCGTCAACATTGCCTTCACCTTCTTCACCGCCAACCCAACCTTTAGGGGATCCTGCAGGGGATCCCAAGTCCCTTTGCACCTCCGAATTTTGAATTTTCTCCCCATCCAAATAATTGTCGCCCCTTTTATTCCTTCGACCAAAGTGCACTTTCCAACGTTGTATTTCCTCTGCTATTTCTCTGCCCATTGTCCCATTCTCTGAGCCTCTCTGCAGCCTCTCCATTTCCTCCTCTCTACCTGCCCCTCTGTCTACCTTTGTACCATCTGTACATTTCACCACAAACCCACTTATTCCACAATCCAAATCATTAACATACAACATGAAAAGAAGTGGCCCCCACACCAACCCGCTGGTAACCGGACGGAGCAGGGTCCCTCTATGCCCATGGTTTCCTGCCGATCAGCCAATGCTCGGACTTGCTGGTATCCGTCCTGAAATTCCACGGGCTTTCATCTGGTTACGCAGCCTCGCCTTGTCAAAGGCCTTTTGAACATCTCCTTTATCCAGCCTGCTTGTGGTTTACTGAAAAAAATTGCAGTAAGTTTGTCAGGCAAGATTTTCCCTTAAGGAAACCATGCTGACTTTCACCTCTTTTGTCATTCACCTCCAAGTGAACTTCACAAACTAGAGCTTTTTATAACCATTCTTTACTCTCCCTCAATCCTTCTGAAGTAAGCTCGTACATTAGACTGCCTCAGTATTACTTGCATCTGCCAGTCTTGTACACTGGAATTCATGTGAGTGGGCTCAACGTACCCGGTGTTGTTTCAACTCAGTCTGTGCTACTGAGTCAGGCAGTGCTAAGGTCAACTCTGACTCCCGAGCCCGCTTCCCCCACTGAGCAATCACACTGCCTTGAATGAATTGTAAAGCTGAAGCTCCATCTGTTGACAGGAAGGACCTTGAGATCTTCCAGCCCTCCTCCAACATGCCACCAATAACAGATGTAGATCAAAGCCAAAGGCTCTTTTCGTGTGATCCAGAAATTTAAATAAAAAACACATCCAAAATTTCTTTTTGAAAGATTTTATTGTGGCTTTGGCAGCAGCTTTGAACAATGGAATTTACAGGACATTACAGCACAGGACAGGCCCTTCAGCCCTGGATGTTGTGGCGACCCATATATCCCTTAAAACAGTACTTAACCCTCCCTACCCTGTAACCCTATATTTTTCTTCCATCCATGTGCTTGTCTAAGAGTTTATAAATGCCCCTAATGGCAATGCATTCCAGGCACCCATAACTCTGTGTAAAAAACGTCCCCCCGACATCTCCCCTAAACTTCCCTCCCTTCACTTTGTTCACATCCTCTGGTGTTTGCTGATCCCGCCCTGGGAAACAGGTGCTGGCCGTCCACTCTATCTATGCCTCTCAGAATGTTGTAGACCTCTATTAAGTCTCCTCTCGTCCTTCTATGCTCCAAAGAGAAAAGTCCCAGCTCTCATGAGTCTTATTTTCCAATCCAGGCAACATCCTGGTAAATCTCCTCTGCACCCTTTCCATGGCTTCCACATCCTTCCAATAATGAGGTGACCAAAACTGATCACAAATAATTTGAGGGATCTCAGTGATGTTAAATATAGAGTCATAGACCTATACAGCATGGAAGCAGGCCCTTCAGCCCACCCATCCTTGCTGAACAGGTCATTCATCTCAGCTACTTCCATTTGCTTAAGTGTGATCCATATCCGCCCATTTATTTCCTTTCCATGTATCTGTCTAAATGTTTTTTCCACGTCACAATTGCCCCCTCCTCTACGGTTTCCTCTGGCAGCTTTTTCCATGTGCACACCAACCTCTGTAAAAAAATTGCCCCTCCGGTCCCGTCCCATCTCACTTTGAACCTAATTTTAGAACTACAGAACATGACAGCACAGAAACAGGCCACTTCAGCCCTTCTAGTCTGTACCAAACCATTTTTCTGCCTAATCCCACTGACCTGCACCCAGTCCATAGCCTTCCACCCCCCTCCCATCCAAATTCCTCTTTAAATTCCTCTTAAATGGTAAAATTGAGCCCACCACTTTCTGGGTGAAAAAGTTCCCCCTCATGATCATCCTAAACCTTTCCCCTTTCACCCTTAACCCATGTCCTCTGGTTTGTATCTCACCTACCCCCAGTGGAAAAAGCCGACCTACATTTACTCTGTCTCTCCCCCTCATCATTTTAAACACCTCGATCAAATCTCCCCTCATTCTTCTACACTCCAGGGAGTAAAATCCTAACCTGTTAAACCTTTCCCTGTAACTCAGTTCCACTGAAAACTGTTCCACCTTTCATAGTGTAAGGAAGGGAATTGGAATTCAACACAGTGGTGATGGAATCATCGATACAAATTCAAGTTATGGGGAGAAGGCCAGGCAGTGGGGAGTGGGAAAATAGATCAGCTCACGATTAAATGGTGGGGAGGCCTTGATGGCCGAATAGTCTATATCTGCTCCTATGTCTTCTGGTCTTGAGTTAGGCTGGTGAGGAATTGGAGGAAAACATGGCGGAGGGGATGGTACCTGCTGCCTTTGGAGGTTTCAGAGGCATTTTCTTAGGCTCGAACAAGCCACGAGAAGATGGAGGAACTCAGCAGGTCAGGCAGAGAAATGGTCAGTCGATGTATCAGACCAGGACCCTTTACCGAGACTCACTCGTCCCTCCCGCTTCCCATTGTTTGCTCAATACTCCAGCTTCTGCAATGTTTGTGTTTCTCAAATCAATTCTTACAGCATGAGGTTGGAAATTGCTGCTTGAACCCCCTCCATCTCCATTGAGAACTGAATTGTCGGTTGCCACGAGTTTCAACTCTCTATGAGCAGACCACCCATTGTTAACGGGGCCCTATTCCTCCCACCCCCCCCACCTCAGTGGGGGGAGCACAGCATATTTATGTAAAAGCGCTGTTGTTTTTTGAACTCACTTACCAAAGATACTTGTGCAATTGCCATCCCCTATGTAATAATCAAACCCCCTTCTTAGGACCAAAACTCATGTTTTCTGTATGACCCATGTATAAGTCGATCCCACTATTTTTGGTTCTGACCGCACGCTCATCCAAGGTCCTGACACCCTGACCGTGGATCTTCGTCCCGGCTGCCCGTCCAAGCTTCCCTCGCCCCAACTACGGATTCTTATCCATCCACTCGCCCACTGGAGCTCCTGACACCCCGACATGGACCCTCGTCCTTGTCGCCCGTCCACCATAGCTCCCAAAGCCCCGACTGTGGACCCTTGCCCCTGCCACCCACCCACCGGAGCTCCAAATACCCTGCCTGTAGACCCACACCCTGACTGCCTGCCCATCCAAGCTCCTGACACCCTGGCCATAGACACTCTCCTAGGCCCTGGCCACTCGCCCATCCGACCTCCCAATGCCCCGAACGCAGACTTACCACCCGGTCCTGGCCAAACACTTTGAACAACGCAGGTGCTTACCATGGTCCCGTGTAAAAGTCAACCCCTTCCCCCCAAAATTTGATCTGAAAAATGAGTCCAAAATACTCGACTATGACACAAGTATATATGGTAATGTAACGGCAGCTACACCGCTACTGAAAGAACACACAACCAGACGGGTTGAGCTCAGTGAGCAGAAAACTGGTTTATTGTTGGCTGCCGGGCTGGACTTATACTCCCAGCCCAGACCTGGTTGAGAACCGCGCTGAGGGGCACCGACGTCACTCGGGCGTCACATGGTCCCCCAGCGCGGGCTTCTGAGCCCGGTGTTGAGAAGAAGGGAAACCCCCCCCCCAATGGTGCCATTTTGGCTGGCTGCCCCGCCACGTGGATTACATGCGGGGCCGGTTCGCCTGCCTAGTGGCATGCTGGCACAGTGACATAAATATTTTTATTTTTATGTAGTCGGTAGGAGAGAAGTTACAGCGCCTGTAATCAGGACTGGGGTTTGAATGCTACGCTGTCTGTAAGGATTTGTACATCTTAACCGTGTCTGTGTGGGTTTTCTCTGGATGCTCCAGTTTCTTCCCACCTTTCAAAACATACCGGGGATTGTAGGTTACTTGGGTTTAATTGGGCAGCACGGGTTTGTGGGCCAGAAGGGCCCGTAACCGGGCTGTGTTTCTAAATTTAAAAAAAAATTTAAATGGCTGGGGTAAGTTTTTTTACACAGAGTGATGGGGGCCTGGAACGCATTGCCTGGGGTGATGGTGGAGGCTGGTACAATAGGGACATTTAAAAGACTCTTAGACAGGTCCATGGATGTAAGAAAAGCAGAGGTTAATTGGTGTGAGGTAAGGAAGGTGGAGTAGGTTTATATAGTTTCGGGCTGTGAGTCGGAAGAGGCGGCGACTGGAGTTCGGGCGACTATCTGGAGGCGGTGGAGCTTGGAGAGAGTGAGGGGGTTAATTGGTCAAGAGGCCAATAAAAGGAGGGTAAGTATAAGGGAGCGGCCCAGTGAAGGAGTGGGTCTTTGAGGCTTTGGCTGGAGAGGCTTCGGAGAGCAGAAGCTGAGGACAAGCTTGCTGGACTAAGGTAAGACATTCACAGTTAATTTAAAATAGATCTGTTTATTTTTTACTTTGTAAGTTGTGAGGAGAAGGAGGAAGGATGAGTGTGAGGGCAGTTTTCTGCTCTCAGTGTCACATATGGGAGGTCATGGAGTCATCACATCTCCCGGACATCCACGTGTGCGCAAAGTGTGCTGAGCTGCAGCATCTAAGGGACCGAGTCAGGGAACTTGAGCTGCAGCTCGATGACCTTACTCTGGTTAGGGAGAGTGAGGCCATCACGGACAAGGAGTGTGGCCTGAAAGACAGGGTCAAGGAACTTGAGCTGCAGCTCGATGACCTCACTCTGGTTAGGGAGAATGAGGCTATTGTAGACAAGAGCTACAGGCAGGTGGTTGCACAGGGGCCACGGGAGGAGGGGCAGTGGGTTACCGTTAGGAGGAGGAAAGGGAAGGGTCAGATTCATGTGCAAGCACCTGAGTCTGTAATCTTCAGAAATCAGTACTCCACCTTGAGTACTGAGGAGGGGGATAGTCAGACTAAGGTGGACAGAGGTGTGGTGTCAACCTCTGTGACCCAGAGGGGTAGGGATATAAAAAGAAAAGGGCGATAGTTATAGGGGATTCAATGGTTAGGAGGACAGACAGAGGTTTTTGTGGACGCGATAAGGAAAACCGGATGGTGGTTTGCCTCCCTGGTGCCAGGATCCGGGATGTGACTATGCGTGTTCAGAACATCCTAAAAGGGGAGGGTGAGGAGCCTGAGGTTGTGGTACATGTTGGTACCAATGAGCTTAGAAGGAGGACCACTAAGGGGGTAATCTCTGGATTGCTTCCTGTGCCACGTGACAGTGAGGGCAGAAATAGAATTAGGTGGAGGTTAAATGCGTGGCTAAAGGGATGGAGTTAGAGACAGGGTTTCAAGTTCTTGGACCACTGGGACCTTTTTTGGGGAAGATGGGACCTATACCGTAATGATGTGTTACATCTTAATCCCAGAGAGACCAGTCTCCTGGCGGGGGCATTTGCTAGGGCTGTCAGTGGGGGGGGGTTTAAACTAATATGGTTGGGGACAGGGTTTCAAGTTAGGCAGGGTGAGGGTTAGTAGGCTAAGGAAAGAGACAATTTTGAATAATTTGAGGGAGGAAAAGCAGGAAGTAGTAAAAAGATGTAGTGAAAATTGTGAGAATGGAAGAAAGGAGGATATGCAGAAGGTAGGATGTAGGAGATCCCTGAGATGTATTTATTTTAATGCGAGGAGCGTAGTAAGGAAGCTGGATGAGCTGAAGGTGTGGATTGACATGTGGCATTATGATGTTGTGAGACATGGTTGAAGGAAGGTTGCGATTGGCAGTTGAATGTTCCAGGATTTCGCTGCTTTAGATGTGACAGAGTTGGTGGATTAAGAGGGGAAGGTGTGGCATTACTTGTCAGGGAGGATATTACTGTAGTGTTGAGGCAAGGTAGACTGGAGGGCTCGTTGAGGGAGGCAGTGTGGGTAGAGCTGAAAAATAAGAAAGGTGAGGTTATTATTATGGGGGTATAATATAGGCCTCCAAATGGGGAAAGGGAACTAGAAGAGCAAATGTGCAAGAAAATAGGCGAGATGTGCAGGAGAAAAAGGGTGGTGTTGGTTGGGTATTTCAATTTTCCAAACATAGATTGGGAAACGCAGTCAGTAAAAGGGCCGGATGGCTTAGTATTTATGCATTTTGTTCAGGATTGCTTTTGGCAGCAATATGTTGAGACGCCAACTACAGGGGGAGCAGTGTTAGATCTGTTGTTTGGGAATGCAATGGGGCAGGTGATGGAGGTAAGCATTGGAGAGAACTTCAGGTCCAGTAATCATGGGTCCATTAGCTTTAGCTTAATGATGGAAAGGGATAGGTGAGGTCCGAGGTTGAAAGACTTCGTGTGGGGGAAGGATAGATTTGGAGAAATTAGAAGGGATTTGCAGAGAGTTGTGTGGCTGATCTTTTTGCCGGAAAGGATGTAGAGGAAATTTGGGGGGCATTGAGGGGTAAGATTATGAGACTACAGGATCTTTATGTTCCAGTCAGGCCGAAGGGGAAGACTAAAGGTTCAAGGGAGCCGTGGTTTTCTGGTGAAATTAAGAAGTTGGTTCGGGGCAAGAGAGAGGTGTATACCAAATATAAAAAAACAAAGGATTGAGGAGATCTATGGTCGTTACTTAGATTGCAGGAAGAACCTTAAGAGGGAAATTAGAAAGGCAAAAAGAGGGTATGAAGAGTCCATAGCTAATAAGGCGAAGGTGAATCCTAAGGGTTTTTACAGATATGTGAACAGTAAAAGGAGGGTTAAGGATAGAATCGGTCGACTGGATGATGGGACCGGTGAACTATGTCAGGAACCGTATGAGATGGGAGAAATAATTTTTTCTCGACGGTATTCACAAGGGAAAGGGACATTGGGCAATACAAGATAAGAGAGGCAAAGGGCTTAGTTATGGAAAGGATAGGGATTAGTAAAGCAAAAGTTTTGGAGCTTCTAGGTTCAATTAAGGTGGATAAGTCTCCTGGTCCTGATGGGATTTTTCCCAGGACTTTAAGGGAGGTCGGGGAACAAATAGCGGGGGCACTGAGAGTGATTTTTCAAAGATCACTGGAGGAGAGGGTGGTACCTTATAGAGTTTTTCGAGGGGGTTACAAAAAAGGTTGATGAAGGGAAGGCTATGGATGTTGTCTATTTAGACTTTAGTAAAACTTTAGACAAAGTTCCCCGCAGGAGGTTAGGAAAAAAGGTGGAGGCATTAAGTATAAATAAGGAGGTAGTGAAATGGATTCAGCAATGGTTGGATGGGAGGTGTCAGAGAGTAGTGGTAGAAAATTGTTTGTCAAATTGGAGGCCGGTGACTAGTGGAGTTCCTCAGGGATCGGTCCTGGGTCCACTATTGTTTGTTATATATATTAATGATCTGGAAGAAGGGGTGGTGAATTGGATAAGCAAGTTTGCATATGATACAAAGATTGGTGGTAATGTGGACAGTGAGGAAGATTGCCATAGCTTAAAAAGAGATATAGGAAAGCTAGAGGAGTGGGCTGAGAAATAGCTGATGGAATTTAATACGGATAAGTGTGAGGTGTTACATTTTGGAAAGGCAAATCTAAATAGGTCATATGCATTAAATGGTAGGCTATCGCCTTCCCAAGATCGTGTTGTATGGCGAGCTCTCCACTGGCCACCGTGACAGAGGTGCACCAGGGAAAAGGTACAAGGACTGCCTAAAGAAATCTCTTGGTGCCTGCCACATTGACCACCGCCAGTGGGCTGATAACGCCTCAAACCGTGCATCTTGGCGCCTCACAGTTTGGCGGGCAGCAACCTCCTTTGAAGAAGACCGCAGAGCCCACCTCACTGACAAAAGGCAAAGGAGGAAAAACCCAACACCCAACCCCAACCAACCAATTTTCCCTTGCAACCGCTGCAATCGTGTCTGCCTGTCCCGCATCGGACTTGTCAGCCACAAACGAGCCTGCAGCTGACGTGGACTTTTTACCCCCTCCATAAATCTTCGTCCGCGAAGCCAAGCCAAAGAAGATTGAGATGTGCAGAGCAACAAAGGGATTTAGGAGTGATGGTAAATAGTTCCCTCAAGGCTGATACTCAGGTAGATGGTGTGGTGTAGAAGGCATTTGGAATGTTGGCCTTCATAAATTGGAGTATTGAATTCAAGAGTAGGGAGGTTATGATGAAATTGTACAAAGCATTGGTGAGGCCAAATTTGGAGTACTGTCTACAGTTTTGGTCACCAAATTATAGGAAGGATATAAACAAAATAGAGAGAGAGCAGAGAAGGTTCTCGAGAATGTTGACAGGATTTCAGGGTCTGAGTTACAGAGAAAGGTTGAGCAGCTTGGGGCTTTTTTCTCTGGAGTTTAGAAGATTGAGGGGGGATTTGATGGAGGTGTTCAAGATTTTAAAAGGGACAGAGAGAGTCAACGTGGATAGGCTTTTTCAATTAAGAGTGGGGGAGATTCAAACTAGAGGGCATGGTTTGAGATTGCAGGGGGAAAATTATAAGGGGAACATGAGGGGAAATTTCTTCACGCAAAGGGTGGTTGGGATGTGGATTAAGCTTCCGGCGGAGGTGGTTGAAGCAAGGAAATTATTTACATTTAAGGAAAGACTGGATAATTACATGGAGAGGAGAGGACTGGAGGGGTATGGACCAGGTGCTGGTCAGTGGGACGAGGAGGGTGGGGATTTGTTCCAGCATGGACTAGAAGGGCCAAACTGGCCTGTTCTGTGCTGTATATGGTTATATGATTGGAGGGTTGCGAATGTTGCTCCATTGTTCAAAAAAGGCAGTAGGTGTAGGCCAAGTAATTATCGGCCAATAAGTTTGACCGGTGATGTGGAAGGTTATGGAGGGTATTCTTTGAGATAGTATACACACATATCTGGATGGGCAGGGATTGATTAGGGGCACCCAGCATGGGTTTGTAAAAAGAAAGTCATGTTTGACGAACCTTGTTGAGTTTTTTGAGGAAGTGACAAAAAAGGTGGATGAAGGTAGAGCGGAGGATGTGATGTATTTGGATTTTAGGAAGGGTTTTGATAAGGTTCCACATGGAGGGTTAATAAGGAAGGTCCAGTCACTAGGAATTAGTAGAGAGATTGTGACATGGGTTCAGAGGTGGCTGGGAGATAGACAGTAGAGAGTCATGATGGACAACTGTCTGTCAGGTTGGAAGCCTGTGACAAGCGGGGTGCCTCAGGGATCGGTGCTGGGTCCCTTGCTGTTTATCATTTATATTAATGATTTAGAGGAGGGGGTGGTTAACTGGGTAAGCCAAAATGCAGATGATACGAAAATAGGGGGAGTGGTGGATAGTGAGGTAGGTTTTCTTGGATTACAGAAGGATTTGGTTTGTTTGGAAGAGTGGGCTGAAAGATGGCAGATGGAATTCAATGTAGACAAGTGTGAGGTGTTCCATTTCGGTAAAAATAACCAGAATAGGGCATATACAGTTAAGGGGAGGACATTGAGGCACGCAGAGGAGCAAAGGGACCTGGGGGTTATGGTACAGAGTTCACTGAAGGTGGATTCCCACGTAGACAGGGTGATTAAGAAAGCATATGGTATGCTGGCCTTCATAAATTATAGTATATAGGAGCTGGGAAATGATGCTGTGGCAGTTTAAGGCATTGGTGAGGCCAGGTTTGGAGTACTGTGCTCAGTTCTGGTCTCCAAATTATAGAAAGGATATAGATAAGGTGGGGAGGGTGCAGAGAAGGTTTACAAGGATGTTGCCTGGGTTACAGCATCTGGATTACAGGGAGAGATTAAGGAGACTGGGACTTTATTCATTGGAATGTAGATGACTGAGGGGGACGATAGAGATATTTAAAATTATGAAAGGAATAGATAGACTAGACTAAACAGACTCTTTCCCCTGAGGGCAGGGGAGGTTGGAACAAGAGGCCATGAGTTAAGGGTAAAGGGGCAATACTTTAGGAGAAATATTAGAGGTGGCTTTTTCACTCAGCGAGTGGTGGCAGAATGGAATGAACTTCCAAATGAGATAGTTGCATCAGGGTCCTTCCTGTCATTTAAGAGAAGGTTGGATGTGTACATGGAGGTGAGGGTGTCGGAGGGTTATTGGCGGTGAGTGGAAGGTTTGAGCTAGTGGAGTTGTTCTAGTGAACCGGTGCGGACTCGAAAGGCTGACATGGCCTGTTCCCACTCCATAAATGGTTATATGGTTATAGGTTGGCTCAACTTCGTGGGCCAAAGGACCTGTGCTGAAATAATCTATGTTCTGTAAATGACTGTGTCCTGATGTAAACAGACCTGCCTGATAGTCTCAGGATATTTGTTAGGGAAAGGAGATGGTGTGTAAACTCCATGGTCACCTGATACCACAGGTGAACGCTTTTGTGGTGGCAGGAATGTGCACTTTACCCACAGTGTGAATGCATCCTGCACTCTGCATCTCTCCTGGAGGTTACTGCTATGCTCCTGGAGTTCCTCAGTCCAGCGAGACAAAACTGGTCCCATCATGCACCCAGACCTGCTGGCATCTGGTGGAGCCAGGTGAATGTGGGCTGGTTATAATTGTCCTCTACAACCCAGGCCACTGAGGTCATGTAGTAATCAGGCTGAGCCCAGGCTGGGGTCAGTTCACTTAATCTAATCTTTTCCTCGAGAAAAGCATTGAAGGCATGGTGCATCGTTGAATCCAAGTGCTTAAATAAGGATCTGCATCCTGAGTCTACAAAATCAAATCAAACAGTCAAGAAGTAAATTTGTAACATATGTCAACGTTGCTTGGAATTATTCAACATCTGGTATGTGTGTTGAGCTAGAAAACCTTCATCAAAATATTACTGCCGCAAGATTGCGTGCAGATAATTTTCCAGGATATTTCCGTTAAGGGGAAAATTATTTTGTGAAACCATTGAACCATAGAACATTACGGCACAGAAAACAGACACTTCAGCCCTTCTAGTCAGCGCCAAACTATTCTGCCTTGTCCCACTGACCTGTACCCAGTCTGTAGCCCTCCATCCCTCTCCCATCCATGTACCTGTCCAAATTCCTCTTCAATGTTCAAATTGAGCCCGCATTCACCCCCTCAGCTGGCAGCTCGTTCCACACTCCCACCACTCTCTGTGTGAAAAAGTTCCCCCTAAACTTCTCTCCTTTCACCCTCAACCCATGTCCTCTGTTTCGTTTCTCACCTACCCTCAGTGGAAAAAGCCTATCTACATTGACCTATCATAGCGGGGCATAGATGGCTTAGCGGTTAGCGCAACGCTGTTACAGTACCAGCAATCGGGACATGGGCTCAAATCCCGCGCTCTCTGTAAGGAGTTTGAATGTTCTCCCAGTGTCTGTGTGGGTTACCTCTGGGGGCTTGGGAAATTGGATTAAACAGTGAATGTAAAAGAGCAAGAAAAGTGATCCATTCATGGCTAACCGAGGAGAAGTGTGGGCCACGGAAAAATTAGGGGAATTATAAAAGGCAAATACTGAAAGGGCAGGAGGAGTGAACAATGTAATAAAAGATAACTTTTGTAAACTTAAAAGACAGCAAAAAGGCAAAAAGCAAAGAGAGTTAAGCAAAGTCCGCAGACGAGAGTGCAGCGCACAAACGTGCTGGAGAAACTCAGCAGGTCATGCAGCATCCACCGGAGGTAAAGGGTCACCAACGTTTCGGGCCCGGACCTTTAGTCAGGTACGAGCAAAATTGGGCAGGCGCCTGAGGAGTGGGGGGGGGCACGGGGAGGAGCACAGGCTAACAGGTGGAAGGGTAGAAGCTGAGAAGTGTTGGCGGTGGGGAGAGGCAAGAGTTGAAAGGCAATGGGAATTTATGCTATTGAGATTCACAAGAACAATTCTGGGAATGAAAGGGTTGTCATTTGAGGAACATTTGACCGGATCTTGACCCTCATTGGAATTTAAGAGGAGGGGGGATCCTCATTAAAACATTTTGAATGTTGAAAGGTGTGGACAGAATAGATGTAGAAAGGTTGTTTCCCATGGTGGGAGGGCACAACTTCAGGATTGAAAGGCGCTTAGAACAGAGATGTAGAGGAATTTCTTAAGCCAGAGGGTGGTGAATTTGTTGCCACAGGTGGTTGTGGAGGCCGGGTCATTGGGTGTATTTAAGGCAGAGATTGTTAAGTTCTTGATTAGGCAGAGTATCAAAGGTTATGGGGAGAAGGCTGGGCAGGGCTGAGTGGGAGAATGGATCAGCTCATGATTAAATGGTGGGGCAGACTTGATGGGCTGAATGGCCTATCTCTGAAACTATGTCTAAAGACAAAGCTGTGGATAAATTTAAAGTGTCTGTAGTCTGACTAATCTCCTGGACTTTATGGCTGCACCTCAGGGTGCTAAAACAATGCCTTTGGAGATGGTGGGTTCATTCATGGTGATCTCTCAAAATTCAGTAGAGACTTGAATGGTTGCAATGAATTGGAAGGCAGAAGAAAACCCGAGAGTGTTGAGGCCTGGTGGGGTGCGAATGCAATGAGATGAGAAACAGTAATTCTGAGCAGCTGTGAGAAAAATGCTGGCATCCATTTTCATGGATTCCGAGGTAGTAATAAAGAGGACACAAAAAATCGAAAGGTAATATCATTGGGCAGTCACGGTTTTATGAATGTCAAATTGTGCAAGGGGTTTGGAATACAAAATTAAGGAAGTTTTGATATCCTTTCTGTTCAATAACCCTGCCTTAAATGCACCCAACGATGTGGCCTCCACAGCCGGCTGGGGCAGAAAATCCCAGAAGAGCTTCACTCTGGCTGAAGAAATTCCTCCACATCTCTGTTTTATATGGGTGCCCTTCCATCCTGAAGTTGAGCCCTCTTGTCCTCCCCCACCTACGATGTCTGAGCCTACAATGTCTGAGTCAACACCACGATTCCAAATCCATCCCCCTGCACAGATCTAGGGGGGGTCCCCAAACCTTTTAGACCATCGACCCCTTCATGTATACTTCATCCTTCGTTGACCCCCAGGCTTGAAATCCCGGTGCTGGACTGGTGTGGGAAGGGTGATGATGGTGCTGGACAGGGTGGGGGTGGTGGTGGCACTGGACGGGGGTGGGGGTGGGCTCTATCAAAGGTACAAAGAACACATACATCCTTCTTCTTCACTGTCTGTCCTCCTGTTTGCTCTCAGCTTATTCAAAGGCCGAAGCCAAATACAAGATGGTGGCCACCAAGGCCCGCTGTCACAAGAGATTGACCACCACTGCCTTAGGTGCTGTTTTCCATTGATCTGCTCGCACATTTCACCGCAAAAGTTCAATCGAACCTCCCCCCCCCTCCCCCCGCCACCCCAGCGTAATTGATCCCCTGGCATTTATCAACTCCTTGGATAGTCCCATTGACCCCCAAGTATCAACCACTTTGAAGCCCCAGATCTGTGTTATATAGTTTTAGGTTCAGGTTCAAGTTTACTTATCATCCAATTGTTCAAGAACAACCCAACGAAACAGTGTTCTCCGCTTCTCAATGCAACACCCTGCAAACACACATACAGACTTAACACACACACAGACAATACATATGCACAATACTTAGATACAAATACGAAAATAAATATGCATCATTGTTGACCATACAGTTGAGTCATGGAGGGTCAGTGGGAGCAGTTCCTCAGTCGTTCAGCGTTCTTCCTGCCTGTGGGAAGAAGCTGTTCCTCAGCCTGGTGGCAGTGGCTCTGATCCTCCTGGATCTCTTCCCCAAAGGGAGCAGCTGAAAGATGCTGTGTGGGGTGGAAGGGATCCTCAATGATTTTCAGAACCCTCTTTAAACAATGATCCCAGTAAATCAATGGAGGGTGGTCCTCTCTGCTGCACTAATGGCCCTGTGGATTGACCTCTGATCCATTTCTCTGCAGTAACTGTACCATACTGTGATGCAGCTGGCCAGGACGTTCTTGATAGAGCCCCTGTAGAAGGTTGACATGATGGTGGGCAGTCGCCTTGCCCACTTCAGTCTTCTCAGGAAATGCAGTCACTGTTGCACCTTCCTGACCAGTGACGAGATGTTGATGTCCACCATAGGTCACTAGTTTAGTGAACTCCAAGGAACTTGGTGGTCTCCACTCTCTCTACTATAGAGATGTTGAAATGTAGTGGATTTCCTCCTGAAATCTTCAATTACTGCATGGAAACAAACCTTGCAGCCCAAATCTGAATTTTGAACTTGAACTTTAAGGAAATTTTAGGGGAGATGTCAGAGGTCAGATTTTTACACAGAGAGTGGTGGGGGCCTGGAATGCATTGGATCAGTTCATTATAAAATGGCAGGAAAGACTCGATGGGCTGAATGGCCAATTTCTGCTCTTTTGTCTTATGGGATACACCTAATTGATTAATATCAGTGAATTGCCCCCGATTTCCTGATAACGTTTTTGGAATTCTTGCAAAGTGACCTTAACTCCATCAATAATAAAACACTACAGAATTGGACTGGGGGCATTTAAATACCCATTACCTCCTCATGGAGGGTTATTAGTGGGAAACTGATTAACATTAGGATTGGCCCCTCACGTATGACTGAAGTATTAAAATGGTCATTGGGTCCCCTCTCCTGTGGTACTCAAGCATTTAAAACGTTTGTACAAATGTTCTCTAGCTTTAAATGCTAAATATTTTTCTGCACTTTAAGGTTGGTGGAGAAAATGAGGAAGTTACTTTATTTTTCATCACGGTAGAAGCTGATTCTGGCCATTTAAACCCGTGCTGCCCAATCACACCCAAATTAACCTACAACCCCATACGTTTTGAACGATGAGAGGAAACCAGAACACCCAGAGGAAATCCACGCAGAAATGGGGAGGATGTGCAAACTCCTTACAGGCAGCACTGGATTTGAATCCGGTTGCTGGCACTGCAACAGCATTGTGATAACCAACCCACACCCTCCCCACCCCCCCATCTCTCTCCCAGTGAGACTGCGGACGGGATACCAAGTATAGCTCCCTCTGCACTTTCCATTCACCCATTCGTAGGGCAAAAACAGCAGGTTTTGTCAAAGCTGCTTGGATAAAGAGAGAATCGATGTGGAATGTGAGGCAACTTGCTGAGCAAAGAAAAAGGAAGCTTGTAAAAACAGGCAAGATGACTGAAGCCACAAAATAGCGAGAAACTAAATCTTCAAGCTTAAGTCACCCAGATCTGTGGCACTCAAGCATTTAAATCATTTGTACAAATGTCCCCCAGCTTTAAATGGTGTTTTTTTTTTTTGCTCATTAAGGTTGGTGGAGCCCAATGATGTGTGTGTCCATCTTTTGAACAAAAGAAGAAGGAACAGTTGTTTAAAGAAATAATTAGATGTAGTGAGATGTTTCCTGTCTTATTACACACTCCCAGGGCAGGGACAGCACAGATTATAGTCCAATGTTCCCATCACACACTCCCAGGGCAGGGACAGCACAGATTATAGTCCAATGTTCCCATCACACACTCCCTGGGCAGGGACAGCACAGATTATAGTCCAATGTTCCCATCACACACTCCCTGGGCAGGGATAGCACAGATTATAGTCCAAAGTTCCCATCACACACTCCCTGGGCAGGGACAGCACAGATTATAATCCAATGTTCCCATCACACACTCCCTGGGCAGGGACAGCACAGATTATAATCCAATATTCCCATCACACACTCCCTGGGCAGGGACAGCACAGATTATAATCCAATATTCCCATCACACACTCCCTGGGCAGGGACAGCACAGATTATAGTCCAATGTTCCCATCACACACTCCCTGGGCAGGGATAGCACAGATTATAGTCCAATGTTCCCATCACACACTCCCTGGGCATGGACAGCACAGATTATAATCCAATGTTCCCATCACACACTCCCTGGGCAGGGACAGCACAGATTATAATCCAATATTCCCATCATACACTCCCTGGGCAGGGACAGCACAGATTATAGTCCAATATTCCCATCACACACTCCCTGGGCAGGGACAGCACAGATTATAATCCAATGTTCCCATCACACACTCCCTGGGCAGGGACAGCACAGATTATAATCCAATATTCCCATCACACACTCCCTGGGCAGGGACAGCACAGATTATAATCCAATGTTCCCATCACACACTCCCTGGGCAGGGACAGCACAGATTATAATCCAATATTCCCATCACACACTCCCTGGGCAGGGACAGCACAGATTATAATCCAATATTCCCATCACACACTCCCTGGGCAGGGACAGCACAGATTATAGTCCAATGTTCCCATCACACACTCCCTGGGCAGGGATAGCACAGATTATAGTCCAATGTTCCCATCACACACTCCCTGGGCAGGGACAGCACAGATTATAGTCCAATGTTCCCATCACACACTCCCTGGGCAGGGACAGCACAGATTATAATCCAATATTCCCATCACACACTCCCTGGGCAGGGACAGCACAGATTATAGTCCAATATTCCCATCACACACTCCCTGGGCAGGGACAGCACAGATTATAGTCCAATGTTCCCATCACACACTCCCTGGGCAGGGACAGCACAGATTATAATCCAATATTCCCATCACACACTCCCTGGGCAGGGACAGCACAGATTATTGTCCAATGATCCCATCACACACTCCCTGGGCAGGGACAGCACAGATTATAGTCCAATGTTCCCATCACACACTCCCTTGGCAGGGACAGCACAGATTATAATCCAGTTCCCATCACACACTCCCTGGGCAGGGACAGCACAGATTATAGTCCAATATTCCCATCACACACTCCCTGGGCAGGGACAGCACAGATCATAGTCCAATGTTCCCATCACACACTCCCTGGGTAGGGACAGCACAGATTATAGTCCAATGTTCCCATCACACACTCCCTGGGCAGGGACAGCACAGATTAAAATTCAATGTTCCCATCACACACTCCCTGGGCAAGGATAACAATGGTCCAAAAGGAACCAATTCCACTACAAAGCCCTGTCTCTGCCCAAGTTTAGTGTTCACTCTCCTCATCTGGTTTGGGTCAAGTTTCTTTGCCTTTTGGAATTTCTTTGCTTTTACAAGAGGCAGGTTTTTAATCCAGAACTGGGTTCTCAATCATCGCAGAACCATAGAATCCAACAGCTTGGTGCAAACCCTGTCGTCCACCATATCTGTGTCAACAAAGATAATCAGGGCCTTCAGGGCATCCGGGGAGAATATTCAAGACAGTTAAACTCTTGGTGATTCATATGGTTTTACAGGATGTAATCAGGGCCATTGGCCTAACATTCATGCTGACCAGTTTGCCTACTGGACGGAGATAGACCCATTTGCCAGCATGTGGCCCACAAGCCTTTATCCAAGTTGAAATGTCTTTACAACACGGTGATTGCAATCTTCCTCGAGCAGCTCATTCCACAAACCCTGTGTGAAGAGGTGCCTTTCCCCTCTCACCTTGAACTTAGGGTCAGTGAGATGAACTGATATATAAATTCTGGCCAGGAATTGTGGCACAGTTAGCGCAATGCTCTGACCGTGCCGAATTGGGCGGCACGGTTAGCGTGACGCTATTACAGCGCCAAATTGGGTGGCAATATTAGCGTGATCCTATTGCAGCGCCGAATTGGGTGGCACGGTTAGCACGATGCTATTAGAGCGCCAGCGACCCGGGTTTGAATCCGGCACTGTCTGTAAGGAGTTTTCATGGGTTTCCTCCAACTCCTCCAGTTTCCTCCCACCCTCTAAACAGGCATGGGGTTGTAATTGGGCAGCATGAGCTCGTGGGCCGGAAGAGCTTGTTATTGTGCCAGATGTGTAAATTTACTGCAATGGTTGTGCCACGGAGTTTCACCACGAGCAGGATCTCAGTGTAACATCTCATCCATACGGTAGCATGCCAGACAGGTCTCAGCCCACAGTGTCTGCTGATTTACTACAGGTAACGTCCACCTCTTTGCAGCTTTTCACTGTGCAGGATGGGGGGTGGGGGGGGGGGGGTGAGAAGATAGAGTACTTCAAGGTCAAAGCGAGCAACAAAGAATGATCATTGAATATTAGAAGTCAGTCTTCGCTGTCAGAGGGGAGTTCAGGGTGCACAGAAGACAGACTGAACTTCAATGGCCACAGAAGACACTGGGCTCTGGTGATTGATTGGAAGTGGCATTCTCAGTGGCTGCATCTCTCCTTGCTCCTATCGACCATCTGGCTGAGAAACATGTGGGCCACAAGGAGGACAGGGACTCATTCATACTTTATAAGATTTCTTCAGGCCGCTCTCTGCTCCTCTCTTTATTGGCTCTTTCTGTTTTGTCCCTGATAATGTCAGTGTACAATTATTGATGCTGTTCCTGCCTTCAGCTGCAATTTTGAGTACAGGAGTTGGGATGTTATGGTGAAATTGTAACAGACATTGGTGAGGCCAAATTTGAAGAATTGTCTATAGTTTTGCTCGCCTAACTACAGGAAAGATATCAGTAAGATAGAAAGAGTGCAGAGAAGATTTACCAGGATCTTGCCCGGACTTCAGGAACTGAGTAACAGGGAAAGGTTCAACAGGTTAGGACTTTGTTCCCTGGAACGTAGAAGAATGAGGGGAGCTTTGTTCGAGGTATTTAAAATTATGAGGGAGGGAGAGAGAGAGTACATGCAAGCATTTTTCACACTGAGAGTGGTGGGGGTGTGGAATGAGCTGTCAGCTGAAGTGGTGAATGTGGGTTTGATTTTGAATTTGAGGAATATTTGGACAGGGTGCAGGTCAATGGGACTGGGCAGAATCATAGTTTGGCACGATCCAGATGGGCCAAAGGGTCTGTTTCTGGGCTGCTTCCTTTTCAAATGGGCACGTGTTGTTAAGTAATAGAGGGTGAGGAGCAAACAACAAACTGCTGGAGCATCTCAGTGGGTCAGGCAGTATCCATGGGGAAGAATGGTCAGTCAACAGTTCAGGCCAGGATCTTTTGCAGAGGAGGAAGGGTTGGGTGGAGGAGTAGGTCCATCAGTCCTCTTTGTAGAACTGCAAGGAAAGGTGTTTGAGCATAAAATAACTGTGAGACATGGTTATCCCTAAGGCCAGGAAAGAACCAGTCAAAGCCACGTCTTTCGTAATCTTAGGAGCTAATTTTCCGAAGCATACCCAGGAGTGCATATAAAAACCCATCATGCAATTCTTGTGCAAATGGTGTACAACCACACAGTCTGCTCGTGAGATCAGCCAAGGGGAAATGTTTTATCAAGATGCAATTCTTCAAAAGAGTAGAAAATTGGTTGTGGCAGATTGAACAGTTTATTGTCACATGTACTGAGATTCAGTTTTGTTATCCCAGTAAGTCACACCATACATAGTGCAACACGTAGTGCTGAGTTCTGAAGAATGGGGTGGGGGGGGGGGGGGGGCTCATAGAAGCATTTCGAATGTTGAAAGCCCTGGATAGGGTATATGTGGCGGTTGCTTCCCATGGTGGGGGAAGTGTAGGACAAGAGGGCCCAACTCCAGGATTGTAGGACCCATTTGAAACAGAGATGTGGAGGAATTTCTTCAGCTGGAGAGTGGGGAACCTCTGGAAGAATTTGCTATCTTGGGTGGCTGTGGAGGTCAGGTCGTTGGGTGCATTTGAGGCAGAGATTGATGAGTATCTGAATAGTCGGCGCATAAAAGGGAGAAGGCAGGGGAGAGGGGGCTGTGGGAGAATGGATCAGCTCATGATGGATTGGCGGAGTGGACTCGACGGACTGAATGGCCTACTTCTGCTCTAATATCTTATGGATTTAACTTAAACATTCATGCAGAAGATAGGGTTAAACCCTGAGATTCTTTTTCCTTGATAATAGAGACTGCTTTCTTGAGATGCCACCTCTTGTAGATATTCTCAATGGAGTGGAGGCTGGTGCCCAAGATGGCACTGCCCGAATTTACAAGTCTCTGTAGCTCGTTCCTGTCCTGTCCATCGGCACCTCCATACCAGATAACCCCTAAAACCAGAGCAAAGATCCCTCTCCACTGACCTGTCACATACTCGCAGGACAGGTATAATGTAGAGTAGGGCTCCCTCTACACTGTCCCACCAAACATTGCCAACACAACTTGGAGCCCTCAGCCAAGCCCAATAGATCGGGACCATCTTGTGTTCAAGGAGATATGGGACATTCCGAGAGAGACTGGGGGTTCTGCTCCACTTGGAAGTCAATTACTATTTAAGATGGAAATAGCAAATCGCTGAGCAGCTTCGTAATTAATTGAGGGGCTGCAGGGCCTTTCATGTGACCTTGAAGTGAATTGTAGCAGGGAGCAGCAGTTGTGGGGAAGTCTCACTCGGTCTGTGTCAGCTTGCTGGCCAGCTCGTGCTGGTCCTTCTCACAGCAGAGCAGTTCCCCTCATTAAGCACAGATCATTCCTGAAGTGAGTTCATTAGTAGTTGGTGTTCTCTCCCCACCCCCCGCCCCAGAGTCCCCTTTGCTCTGTGGTCTTTCTGATACTGTGTGAACATGAGCTCCCATCGCACCAGTAAAACCCATCTCCGTTCGGTCTTCTGCTGTGAGGTGCAGGGGGTGATCGCTTCTCATTCTGCTGAGGGACTCGGCCAAATGCTCATTTATTCACCCGTCAGCCGTTGACCCTGCCTGACCTTGGCTGCAAAGCAGGCACTGTTTGTTGCGAACCATTCGCGGCCCAGGTCTGCCAGTTCCGTCCAGAGACCACTGGAGGGGCTCTCATTTCAGGACAAAGCTTATTGTCATCTAAAGGTCAAGGGAAAGGCTCCATTATTGTTGCGTAATTTAGAATGTAACATACATGAAATTCTTCAACTTTTGTCTACCGTAAGGCAGAGCACATACATGACATCACATACAACCCTGAGATTCTTCTTCCTGTGGTTCAGGGAGAATTGGCACTTAAAAAAAACTGTACATAACGTATACATGTAAGCAAATAAAGAACTGTAAACAGATTACAAATGTAAACACACTGAGCAATACTGAGAGAATAAAAACATCAAGGAAGGGCAAAAGTCCGAGTCCTTAACTCAGTCCCTGATTGAGTTTGTGGTTCTGATGGTGAAGGGGGCACTGGTGAGATTAATCCCAGGGGCAGTTTAACTCACTCCATGTCAGTGCCATTGGAGTGGACAGAAATGTGGCATTGGCTCTGTCCATCCACCCAACACATCAATCTTATCATCCTCCTTTCTGTTCCAGGCTACGACCGCTGATTTCATCTGTTCCCCCAAAGAAGCCAGTGACCACTGAGGTAATGTTCTTCCTCAGGATTCGGAATCTGAGTGTGTTGGGGGTCTGTGATGTGTGTGTGTGTGTGTGTGTGTGTGTGTGTGTGTGTGTGTGTGTGTGTGTGTGTGTGTGTGTGTGTGTGTGATCAGTGATGTGGGTCTGTGTGTGTGTGTGTGGGATCAGAGATGTGGGTCTGTGTGTGTGTGTGGGATCAGTGATGTGGGACTGTGTGTGTGTGCGTGGGATCAGAGATGTGGGACTGTGTGTGTGTATGTGTGTGTTTGTGGGGGTCTGTGATGTGTGTGTGTGTGTGTGTGTGAGTGTGTGTGTGTGTGTGTGTGTGTGAGTGTGTGTGTGTGTGTGTGTGGGATCAGTGATGTGGGACTGTGTGAGTGTGTGTGTGTGTGTGTGTGTGTGTGTGGGATCAGTGATGTGGGACTGTGTGTGTGTGTAGGATCTGTGATGTGGGACTGTGTGTGTGTGTGTAGGATCTGTGATGTGGGACTGTGTGTGTGTGTTTGTGGGGGGTCAGTGATGTGGGTCTGTGTGTGTATGTGTGTGTGTGTGTGTTGGATCAGTGATGTGGGACTGTGTGTGTGTGTGTATGTGTGTGTTTGTGGGGGGGTCAGTGATGTGGGTCTGTGTGTGTTTGTGTGTGTGGGATCAGTGATGTGGGTCTGTGTGTGTGTGTGTGTGGGATCAGAGATGTGGGACTGTGTGTGTGTGCGTGGGATCAGAGATGTGGGACTGTGTGTGTGTATGTGTGTGTTTGTGGGGGTCTGTGATGTGTGTGTGTGTGTGTGTGTGTGTGTGATCAGTGATGTGGGTCTGTGTGTGTGTGTGGGATCAGTGATGTGGGACTGTGTGTGTGTGCGTGGGATCAGAGATGTGGGACTGTGTGTGTGTATGTGTGTGTTTGTGGGGGTCTGTGATGTGTGTGTGTGTGTGTGTGTGAGTGTGTGTGTGTGGGATCAGTGATGTGGGACTGTGTGAGTGTGTGTGTGTGTGTGTGGGATCAGAGATGTGGGACTGTGTGTGTGTGCGTGGGATCAGAGATGTGGGACTGTGTGTGTGTATGTGTGTGTTTGTGGGGGTCTGTGATGTGTGTGTGTGTGTGTGTGTGTGTGTGTGTGTGATCAGTGATGTGGGACTGTGTGTGTGTGCGTGGGATCAGAGATGTGGGACTGTGTGTGTGTATGTGTGTGTTTGTGGGGGTCTGTGATGTGTGTGTGTGTGTGTGAGTGTGTGTGTGTGTGTGTGTGTGTGTGTGTGATCAGTGATGTGGGTCTGTGTGTGTGTGTGTGTGGGATCAGAGATGTGGGACTGTGTGTGTGTGCGTGGGATCAGAGATGTGGGACTGTGTGTGTGTATGTGTGTGTTTGTGGGGTCTGTGGTGTGTGTGTGTGTGTGTGTGTGTGTGATCAGTGATGTGGGACTGTGAGTGTGTGTGTGTGTGTGGGATCAGAGATGTGGGACTGTGTGTGTGTGCGTGGGATCAGAGATGTGGGACTGTGTGTGTGTATGTGTGTGTTTGTGGGGGTCTGTGATGTGTGTGTGTGTGTGTGTGTGTGTGTGTGTGTGATCAGTGATGTGGGACTGTGTGTGTGTGCATGGGATCAGAGATGTGGGACTGTGTGTGTGTATGTGTGTGTTTGTGGGGGTCTGTGATGTGTGTGTGTGTGTGTGTGTGTGTGTGTGTGTGATCAGTGATGTGGGACTGTGTGAGTGTGTGTGTGTGTGTGTGGGATCAGTGATGTGGGACTGTGTGTGTGTAGGATCTGATGTGGGACTGTGTGTGTGTGTTTGTGGGGGGTCAGTGATGTGGGACTGTGTGAGTGTGTGTGTGTGTGTGTGTGATCAGTGATGTGGGACTGTGTGAGTGTGTGTGTGTGTGTGTGTGGGATCAGTGATGTGGGACTGTGTGTGTGTAGGATCTGATGTGGGACTGTGTGTGTGTGTTTGTGGGGGGTCAGTGATGTGGGACTGTGTGAGTGTGTGTGTGTGTGTGTGTGGGATCAGTGATGTGGGACTGTGTGAGTGTGTGTGTGTGTGTGTGTGGGATCAGTGATGTGGGACTGTGTGTGTGTAGGATCTGATGTGGGACTGTGTGTGTGTGTTTGTGGGGGGTCAGTGATGTGGGTCTGTGTGTGTGTGTGTGTGTGTTGGATCAGTGATGTGGGACTGTGTGTGTGTGTATGTGTGTGTTTGTGGGGGGGTCAGTGATGTGGGTCTGTGTGTGTGTGTGTGTGTGGGATCAGTGATGTGAGTCTGTGTGTGTGTGTGTGTGGGATCAGAGATGTGGGACTGTGTGTGTGTGCGTGGGATCAGAGATGTGGGACTGTGTGTGTGTATGTGTGTGTTTGTGGGGGTCTGTGATGTGTGTGTGTGTGTGTGTGTGTGTGTGTGATCAGTGATGTGGGTCTGTGTGTGTGTGTGTGGGATCAGTGATGTGGGACTGTGTGTGTGTGCGTGGGATCAGAGATGTGGGACTGTGTGTGTGTATGTGTGTGTTTGTGGGGGTCTGTGATGTGTGTGTGTGTGTGTGTGAGTGTGTGTGTGTGTGTGTGGGATCAGTGATGTGGGACTGTGTGTGTGTGTGTGTGTGTGTGTGTGTGTGTGTGGGATCAGTGATGTGGGACTGTGTGTGTTTTTAGGATCTGTGATGTGGGACTGTGTGTGTGTGTTTGTGGGGGGTCAGTGATGTGGGTGTGTGTGTGTGTGTGTAGGATCTGTGATGTGGGACTGTGTGTGTGTGTGTTTGTGGGGGGTCAGTGATGTGGGTCTGTGTGTGTGTGTGTGTGTGTTGGATCAGTGATGTGGGACTGTGTGTGTGTGTGTGTGTGTGTATGTGTGTGTTTGTGGGGGGGTCAGTGATGTGGGTCTGTGTGTGTGTGTGGGATCAGTGATGTGGGACTGTGTGTGTGTATGTGTGTGTTTGTGGTGGGTCAGTGATGTGGGACTGTGTGTGTGTAGGATCTGTGATGTGGGACTGTGTGTGTGTGTTTATGGGGGGTCAGTGATGTGGGTCTCTGTGTGTGTGTGTGTGTGTGTGTGTGTGTGTGTGTGTGTGGGATCAGTGATGTGGGACTGTGTGTGTGTGCGTGGGATCAGAGATGTGGCACTGTGTGTGTGTGTGTGTTTGTGGGGGTCTGTGATGTGTGTGTGTGAGTGTGTGTGTGTGTGTGTGTGGGATCAGTGATGTGGGACTGTGTGTGTGTGTAGGATCTGTGATGTGGGACTGTGTGTGTGTGTGTGTGTGTGTGTGTGTGTGTGTGTGTGTGTGTGTGGGATAAGAGATGTGGGACTGTGTGAGTGTGTGTGTGTGTGTGTGGGATCAGTGATGTGGGACTGTGTGTGTGTAGGATCTGATGTGGGACTGTGTGTGTGTGTTTGTGGGGGGTCAGTGATGTGGGCCTGTGTGTGTGTGTGTAGGATCTGTGATGTGGGACTGTGTGTGTGTGTTTGTGGGGGGTCAGTGATGTGGGTCTGTGTGTGTGTGTGTGTGTGTTGGATCAGTGATGTGGGACTGTGTGTGTGTGTATGTGTGTGTTTGTGGGGGGGTCAGTGATGTGGGTCTGTGTGTGTGTGTGTGTGTGGGATCAGTGATGTGAGTCTGTGTGTGTGTGTGTGGGATCAGTGATGTGGGTCTGTGTGTGTGTGTGTGGGATCAGTGATGTGGGACTGTGTGTGTGTGCGTGGGATCAGAGATGTGGGACTGTGTGTGTGTATGTGTTTGTTTGTGGGGGTCTGTGATGTGTGTGTGTGTGTGTGAGTGTGTGTGTGTGTGTGTGTGTGTGGGATCAGTGATGTGGGACTGTGTGAGTGTGTGTGTGTGTGTGTGTGTGTGTGTGTGGGATCAGTGATGTGGGACTGTGTGTGTTTTTAGGATCTGTGATGTGGGACTGTGTGTGTGTGTTTGTGGGGAGTCAGTGATGTGGGTCTGTGTGTGTGTGTGTAGGATCTGTGATGTGGGACTGTGTGTGTGTGTTTGTGGGGGGTCAGTGATGTGGGTCTGTGTGTGTGTGTGTGTGTGTGTGTGTTGGATCAGTGATGTGGGACTGTGTGTGTGTGTGTATGTGTGTGTTTGTGGGGGGGTCAGTGATGTGGGTCTGTGTGTGTGTGCGTGTGTGTGGGATCAGTGATGTGGGACTGTGTGTGTGTATGTGTGTGTTTGTGGTGGGTCAGTGATGTGGGACTGTGTGTGTGTAGGATCTGTGATGTGGGACTGTGTGTGTGTGTTTGTGGGGGGTCAGTGATGTGGGTCTGTGTGTGTGTGTGTGTGGGATCAGTGATGTGGGACTGTGTGTGTGTATGTGTGTGTTTGTGGTGGGTCAGTGATGTGGGACTGTGTGTGTGTGTAGGATCTGTGATGTGGGACTGTGTGTGTGTGTGTGTGTGGGGTCAGTGATATGGGACTGTGTGTGTGTGTGGGGTCAGTGATGTGGGTCTGTGTGTGTGTGTGTGTTGGATCAGTGATGTGGGACTGTGTATGTGTGTGTGTATGTGTGTGTTTGTGGGGGGGTCAGTGATGTGGGTCTGTGTCTGTGTGTGTGTGTGTGTGGGATCAGTGATGTGGGACTGTGTGTGTATGTGTGTGTTTGTGGTGGGTCAGTGATGTGGGTCTGTGTGTGTGTGTGTGTGTGTGTGTGTGTGTGGGATCAGTGATGTTGGACTGTGTTTGTGTATGTGTGTGTTTGTGGTGGGTCAGTGATGTGGGTCTGTGTGTGTGTGTGTGTGTGTGTGTGTGTGAGTGTGTGCGTGTGGGGTCAGTGATGTGGGACCGTGTGTGTGTGTGTGTGTGTGTGTGTGTGTGTGTGTGTGTGTGTGGTCAGTGATGTGGGACTGTGTAAAGCCCTAATCTGTTTAACCTTTCCCTGTAACTCAGTTCCTTCAGCCTGCTAACATCCTGGTAAATCTTCTCTGTGCTCTTTCAATCCTCTTGATATCCTTCCTGTAGTTCGGTGACCAAAACTGCACACGATCCTCCAAATTTGGCCTCACCAATGCCTTATACAACTTCATCAAAACATCCCAACTCCTCTATTCGTTAGTTTGATTTATGAAGGCCAAAGTGGCAAAATCTCTCTTTGCAGGCAAATATGACCAGCTCAGATGGGACATGACTTCAAATGAAGGACGTGCTCCTATGCAGTTTAACTCTCTGGTCTGTGTCTCTGGCAGACCCTTGCTCCTGACCCAGGTGCTGCAGATGCTCAGGAGCCTCAGACTGCGGCTGTGCTGGTGGAGAGCGGGCCTGTGGCATACCAAGAGGAGGAGGTCGAAGAGGAGGAGGAGCTGGAAGAAGAAGAGGAGAACTGCCTCAGCGCACTGCAGCTCATCGGTGGGAATGGTGAGTGTTGTTAACAAATCTCCACAGGACATTACCCAAGAGAGCAGAATTAAGCCAAGAATGATTGGGATCATTAACTAATAAAGAGTCACGTAGCAGTATGTTGGGGCTAGAGAGGGTGACAGGTGACCATAAGACATAGTAGCAGAAATTGACCATTCATCCTATTAAGTCTAGTTGGGGGGAACCAGAGAACAGACTCCAGAACTAGGGGACATTGCCTCAAGATTCAGGGTAGTAGATTTAGGGCGGAGATGAGGAGCATAAGAAGCAGGAGCAGGAGTCGGCCATCCAGCCCGTCGAGCCCTGCTCCACCATTCAATGAGGCCATGGCTGATCTGGTCAGTGACTCAATTCCACCGACCTGCCTTTTCCCCATATCCCTTCATTCCTTTTTTATGTAAAAATCTATCTAACTGAACCTTAAGTATGTTTAATGAAGTCACCTCAAACCCTTTCCTGGGCAGAGAATTCCACAGATTCACTCCTCTCTTGGAAAAACAGATTTTCCTCATCTCCGTCTTAAATCTACTCCCCTGAATCTTGAGGTTGTGACCCCTAGTTCTGGTCTCACCCACTAGTGAAAACAATTTTCCTGCCTCTATCTTATCTCCCCCTTTCATAATTTTATGCATTTCTATAAGATCGCCTCTCATGAATTTGAGTAAGTATAATCCCAGGAGATTGAGCCTCTCCTCATAGGTCAACCCCCTCATCTCCGGGATCAACCTCCTCTGGACTGTCTCCAAGGCCGGTATATCCTTGCTCAACTATGGAGACCAGAACTGCACCCAGTTCTCCAGGTGCGGTCTCACCAGGACCTTGCACAGTTGCAGCACGAACTCCCTGCTCTTGAATCCAATCCCTCTAGTGATGAAGGCCAACATTCCATTTGCCTTCTTCATAAGCTGTTGTACCTGCCACCCAACTTCTGGTGATTCGTGCACAAGCCCTCCCAACTCCTCTGCACAGCAGCATTTATTTTTCCTACCAAGCTGGATGACCTCGCATTTACTAACGTTGTCCTCCATCTGCCAGACCTTTGCCCACTCACCTAACTTAACTCTATCCTTCTGCAGCCTCTCCACATCCTCTGTATGTGCTTTCCCCAGAGGGTGGTGAATCTATGGAATTCACTGCCCATTGAAGCAGTGGAGATGACCTCAGTAAACATATTTAAGACAAAGTTGGATAGATTTCTGCATAATTGGGGAATTAAGGGATATGGGGAAAAGGCAGATTGGCGGAGATGAGCTGGTCATCAGATCAGCCCTGATCTCATGGAATGGTGGAGCAGGGCTCGACGGGCCGGTCGGTCCTGCTCCTGCTCCTGTTTCTTATGTCTGTCCTCCCATTTAATCATGAGCTCATTGGGTATAAGGAGGGGAAATAAGGGCTCTGTAAATCATACTACATGGAAAGAGAATGTAATACCTTGTTTATTGGATTTGCACAAGTCTTATGGAAAATCAAAAATAAAATATTCAAAAAGCAAATCCTGAGCTAACCCATTTCCCCACTCAGCCCCACTGCCCGGCCTTCTCCCCATAACCTTGACACCCTGGCTCAGGAAGTTACGAAATTACCCTCGTGGCAGTAGGTAGTGCCGCTGGATCGTGGCGCCAGGGACCTGGGTTCAGTCTTGACCTCCGCCGCTGTCTGTATGGAGTTTGCACGTTCTCCTGTGGTTTCCTCCGGGGGCCCTGGTTTTCTCCCATGTCCCTTCAATGCTCATTTTGGTGGGTTAATGGGGCACCATAAGTCGTGTCTAAAGTTTGACTGATCAAATGTAGAAGAAAAGAAAATAATGGGACTAATGTAGGATTCGTGTGAGTGGCCAGCACGGACTCTTTGGGCTGAAGGGCTTTCTCCCATGCCTTATCTCTCCTGGAGGAGACTGAGAGGGATAAAGGGGCTGGGTCAGGTTACAGAAGGATATGTGTAGATGTAGTGAAGCACGAAAGTCTGCAGGAGGAGGACAGACCAACAGACAAAAGGTGTTCCCCCCCACCCTCCCCATCTATCGTCTAGCTCTGTCTCTCTCTCTCTTCCCTTTTCTCTACCTCCTTTCCCCCAGCTCAGTCTCCATAGAGCCAATCCACCCCGTCCCCGATCATTCTTGCCTTTCCTCTCTCCTGTCCTCCCATCCATGTCCAATTAACCCCTTTTGTCTGTGGGTCTGAGTTCCTCCCCCTGCCCTTTCTTCCCTTCTCCCCAGCCTTTTAATTCAGGCACCTGCCTGCTTTTTACTCGCATCTTGACGAAGGGCTTTATATCGCCATCTCCTATGGATGCTGCGAGACCGGCTGAGTTCCTCCAGTGTTCTCCACAGCCGTAGAGAAGGTTTTACAGATAGGAGGAAGTTACAGGGAATGAGAGAGCCCACTGTGCAGGAGAGTAAAGGGATTTATAGAGCAATTAAGGGTCACAGAAGAGGCGAGTAGATGCGCTGAGTCCAAGGTCAGATCAGCGTGATCTTACTGAATGGCGGAGTGGGCTCGACGAGCCGGGTGGCCCAATACTGGTCCTGTTCCTATTTTCTTTCCAAAGGTAAGTGTCTTGGGGAGCAGAGGATGATTGGGGAATGTCTGAGGGGCGTGGGGAGGGGGTGTCACTTTTGCTTTGGGTCACTGAAACGCTCTGCTTCCCTGTTCAAGATTACGGTTTCGAAATGGAGGACGACGAGGGCTTCTGAAGTGGCTTGGCACTTCCCCACGTACCTCCATCGGAGTGTGGCAATGCCTCCCAAGCGTCGGATGGGGACGGTCCACACCCCTCCCTCACATGGCAATGGCAGCGGTTTCTCCACCTGGAACAGGACAGCATAGGACCTCTCTCGTCCAGCACCCCATTGAAGGATCTGTGAAGCAACGGAGCGATGCCTTTTGACCTTTTTTTAGTTTATTTTTGTACCAGAGCTCCTATTTATTACAATTCATTCAACTAATTTTGTTTCCTATTTCTGTGAGGGTAACGTTCTGTGGAGCAGAGACACTGAAGGGCCTGAAAGTGTTGGGAGTGGGTGACGTACACCATCCCATTGGAAAGCCTACCTGGCACCAACGCAGAACTTTGCTCTCCACCCCACTCATCGTGGGAGTGTTCACCATGGTGTAAGCCAGCAGTATTCCAGAAGTGGGGGGGGGGGGGGAGAGGGGAGGGCAGAAGAGGAGTTACTGACGTGGTTGCTGAGCACTGAAGCAAGGATGGGTTGGGTTCTGCAGACATGGCAGGAGGGTGGGATTGTTTTCTAACAACGGGGCTCTGCTTCCATGTTTGTTCACGAGGTGCAACGTTTGGGGCCCTGTATAAATTGATGATTATTTATGGATTCACCAGTTTGAGTCACTTGGAATCTCTTCAGTTCATTTAGAGGGATAAGAAGCTTTTGTTTCCAGAACAGTTTGCAATGCACAAGCAGTGAATGTATTCAGTTGGTAATCAATACACAACCATGGCCTCCACTGTTCGTGTAGTAGTTAAGCACATTATTACAGCGCCAGCGACCCAGGTTCGACCGTCGCCGTCTGCAAGGAGTTTGTACGTTCTCCCCATGTCTTCGTGGGTTTCCTCCGGGTGCTCCGGTCTCCTGCCACATTCCAAAAATGTACAGGGTTTGGAGGTCAATTGGGGAATTTGGGCAGCGTGGACCCATGGGCTAGAAGGGGCTTTTCCTGTGCTGTATGTCTACATTAAGTTAAAAGTTTAATACATTAAGGGGCCATTTTCATTCTGGGGCATTGTGTGATTAGAAATGGAATCTCTTTAAACACTCAATTTCCATTTGAATTTGTATTCTGGTTTATGACTTGTATTTATGAACAACACTGGGCAACAATTTTTTTTAAAAGATTTCCTTCCTAAAAAAAATGTGGGATTACGATAGACAACTTCAAGCCGAACACAAAGATAAAGTCAGATTTGCTTGCATCACATAAGGAAGTAGTAGAAACATGAAATTAACTTTTGTTGAATTCAGCAGGTTTAATCGCATCATGACGCTGACACATTGCGTTAGTTCAACTGACCTAAAAACGTTTGCCGCTGATTTTCGTTTGTACTCAGCATCTGGTGCCTCTCATGTCAGTGTCCAACAATAATCGGCCGGCATCGATGGATTCCAGTTGCCCTGATCCCACTTTTCCATGGTCGCAATGTCCTGGTGAAACCTTTCACCGTGTTCGTCACGGACGGCACCAAGATCAGCCGGGAAGGAGTCTAAGTGCGAATGCAGAAAATGAATTTTCACTGACATGTTGAACTTCACAGTTTATCTGCTTGAAGGATGTTAAAAAATGACAGGAAATCACAAAAATGGGTTATACCTAAAAAAAACAGTATGTAATAGAAAAGTTTTCAGGTGATTTTTGTAATCAGCTTCCCACAATCCATAAAATGCACCCAAATGTGTTGAGGAAGCAAAATCTTTGTTGTCCAATGTAATTGGTCAGATCTGGCTAAAACTCATTGCAGGTTGGATCTCTCTTCTCTGTGCTGAGGCCACTCCCATGGTGTGGCATGTTTTGGACACTAGTCCACATCTGTACCCATTTGCAATCACACCTGATAGCGTTTCCAACTTACCGAAACCTCAGGTTACTGATATTCACGTCATGTAACCTATGGAATGCGCTGTGCTTAAATGAACAATCCTCCTGCTCAGATAATCATACGCAAATCTGAGGTCTGGGGTTTCTGTCCTCTGGCACCAGTCGTGTCCCAAACTATAATACCAGCCTAACAAACAGCACATTAGGGTCTGACCCTTCTCTTTCAGCTCTTGTCGGACGACAGCTGGGCAGTTCAACACCCAGTGAGCATGAAATCTTCCTACTGATCCAGGGGAAAAATCCATAAGTTCATAAGAAATAGCCTATTTAACCCATCGAGCCTGTCCCACCATTCAATCATGATCCATTTTCCCACTCAGCCCCACTGCTTGGCCTTCTACCCATAACCTTAGATGTTCTGGCTAATCAAGAACCTGCCTTAAATACTCCCAATGACCCGGCTTCCACAACCTCCTGTGGCAACAAATTCAACAGATTTACCACCCTCTGGCTGAAGAAATTCCTCCACATCTCTGTTCTAAGCGAATGCCCTTCAATCCTGAAGTGGTGCCCTCTTGTCCTGGACTCCCACATGGAAGCACCCTTTCTACATCTACTCTGTCCACATGTTTCAATGTGATTTCTCCCCCCCCCCCCATTCTCCTAAATTTCAAAAAGTACTGGTCAAGAGCTGTCAAATACTCTTCATACAATAACCCTTTCATTCTTGGAATCTCCTCTGAACCCTCTCCAACGTCTGCCCAAGACTGTGCACAATATTCCCCAAACAGTGACATGATCACGTCCTGATTAAGAAGGAGAAGCTCACAAGACAACCCCACAGGGAAGGTGACCACGGCAGCAGTGCAGCAATGGGCTCAGCGGCTGAAGGTCCCACACAGGTGATGGGCTGCTGGCTCGTGGGAACAAGATATTGGGACTGGGGTTCAATGGGGTACTGAGGGCAAGGACTCCCGAAGTGGCCTCGGGTGCTGAAAGCTCCATGATTGTATCGGAGGATCAGATGTGAGAGCTTGGATTCACCAATGGATTAACCTTAGGCTGTGTGGCTACAGGAGGGCTGGAGGCGACTCCGAAGGGACTCTCTTTTGCTTCTCTTTCTCCTATTAAGAACACAGGGCAATGCTCACGGCAACTCTGTTTGCCTTACAGCAGGCAAAAATGGATGAATGTGTATTAGTAGATGACAATAAATGAATCTTCCAATATCTTGTTGGTTTCATAGAAATACACAGCAAGGAAGCAGGCCCTTCTGCCCAACTCATCCATTCTAACCCAGTTATCTACCTAAGCTAGTCTCTTGCATTTGGCCCATTTCCCGCTAAATCTTTCCTCTCCATGGACCTCTCCAAATGCCTTTCAGACATTGTAATTGTCCACTCCTCTATCACTTCCACCACCCTCTGTGTGACAGAACTTGCCCATGAGATCTCATTTAAATCATTCCCCTCTCATTTAACATCTGTGCCCTCTAGTTTTAGATTCACCCTCTACTCTGGGATAAAAGACTATTCACCTTATCGATGACCTTCACGATTCTGTAAATCTCCACCTCCGGCTCTCCAGGGGGAAATGCCCAGTGTGTTGCCAGGGCTTGAGTGCAGGGTCGGCTGGCAGTGTCAGAGGAGGGTAAAGTCTGGGAGTCTGCATGTGCAGTGATTTGTAGTAAAACCACAGAGATGTTGGAGGAAGGCAGCAGATCTCACAGCATCCACAGGAGGGAAAGATGTTTCGGGCCTGAGCCCTTCCTTAAGGTACCTTTCCTTCATCAGAGGATAGAAGAGCTTCAGTCACAATCTGATGGAAATGGGAGCGCAGTCCAGGCCCTTTGGCCCCCCAATGATCTGCTAACCTTCTGCTAACCTATAAATTCCTACTGGAAAAAAACTAAACTCTTCCTACCCTGTAACCCTCTATTTTTCTTCCTTCCATGTGCTTGTGTAAGAGTCTCCTAAATGCCCCTAATGTTTCAGCCTCCACCACCATCCCTTGGCAAGGCATTCCAGGCCCCCACACCTCTCAGTGTAGGAGAAACTTACCCCAAGTCTCTCCTAAACTTCCCTCCCTTCATTTTGTACACATGTCCTCTGGTTATTTGCTATTCCCGCCCTGGGGAACAGGTGCTGGCTGTCGACCTTATCCATGCCTCTCATAACCTGGTAAACCTCATTCAAGTCTCCTCTCATCCTTCTTCGCTCCAAAGAGAAAAGTCCCAGCTCTGCGAACCTTGCCTCATAAGGCAACATCCTGGTAAGTCTCCTCTGCTCTCTCTCCATAGCCTTCACATTCTCCCTGTAATGAGGTGACCAGAATGGAACACCATACTCCAAGTGTGGACTCACCAGAGATTTGTAGAGCTGCAACATGGCCTCGACTCTTGAACTCAATCCCCCTGACTAATGAAGCCCAGCATCCCATTGGCCTTAGTAAATATCCTATCAACCTGCACAGTAACCTTGAGAGATGCATGGATTTGGACCCCAGGGTCACATCCGAATGTTTCAGATTAAAGGTCTCAGCAAAAGCTGCTGGACTGCAAATGAGATTTTTGGTGTAGCATTAATCCATATATAATGCTTTCATGGCGAAATATTATATGAAACCTGCCCCCAGCTGAAAGGTCAGCACTTGAATTAAAGTTTGTTCAGCTCGAATTGGAAATAGTACCAGTCCTGATCCGGCCACAGAACATGCAGACACCTGATGCCGAAGATTTTAGGGGTCAAACCTGCCCTCTGAAGCCCAGTTTGTTTTGGGCCATGAATCCAACGTACAGGTCAAATACTGTTCAAGGGTCAAAGAATGGGCAACTCAATCTTTAATTTCCATTCAAAGAAAAAGTGATAAGACTCGTGTTCTGGGAAAATGTCATCAGCTCAGATCAGAAGCAGTAAATTTTCACCAGAATGTTGCTGGGACTGGCAGATTGAGATATAGAGACAGGATAGGCTGGGACATTTCTCCCTGGAGCATTAGTAGGTTGAGGGGAGACCTTACAATCATGAGTTAAGGCCTAGGTCATGAAATCTGTAGTCACTGCAATTGTAGTAAAAACACAAATGCTGGAGGAGCTCAGCTGGTCTCAGCTTCCACAGGAGATATAGATATGTTCCAGATGTTTCAGGCCTGAGTGGATTTAAGGAGAACCCGGTGACAGCTTTTTCACGCAGAGGGCGATGGGTATGTGGAACCAGCGGTGACAATTTTAACGTTTAAAGGACATTTAGACGGCTACTTGGAAGCGAAAGGTTCAGCCCAACATGCAAGCAAATGGCAATTTGGTCATCAGGAACATTGGATCAAGGGCCTGCTTATGTCCTCAACAAATGAAGATCTCCGCAAGATGGCAACAACATTCAGCGTGGAGGCAAGTAATATTTGCACCACAGAAGTTGTAGGCAGTGATCGTCTCCAGGTCAATGCCTGGCACTTTACTACAGTTGAGCCCTCCCGTTCCAGAGCCCAATATCCTTCTAGCGCGCCCTCCCACTTCCGTGTCATCAGCTTGCTCGGACATCTCACACAACAGGTCACTAATACCAGTAGTAAATAAAGTGGGAGCCGACCCTGTGGGGCCCTCCGTCAGCTCTTTTTTTCAGCCAGAAAATAACCCACTAATTCCAGCCAGTCTTCAATCCAAGCTAACACAGTCCCCCAATTCCACAGCTCAACAGACTCTATCGGAGGAACAGTGGGTCAAACAACATCATTGGGAGAAAACAATGTCCCTGTTAGTTTTTCCACTGCCTTCAAAGTTCAGATTTATTGTCAGAGTACATACATGACATCACGTACAACCCTGAGATTCTTTTTCCTGCAGGCCAGGCAGAAGTACCACTTATTGGGAGTGGAAAGAAACTGTACTCAAGAAAAGATACGTGTACAGGAGAGAGTAATGTAAAGAAGAAGGAAATGCAAGCAAACTGGACAATACAGAAAAATAAATATTTAGTAATAAGAGTCCTTAAATGAGTCCCTGATTGAGTTTGTGGTTGAGGAGCCTGATGGTGGAGTGGGAGCAGCTTATCCTGAACCTGGTGGCGAGTCTTGTGGCACCGCGACCTCTTACCTGATGGCAGCAGCGAGATCAGAGCGTGTGCTGGGTGGTGTGGGTCCGTGATGATTGCTGCTGTTCTCCGTCAACAGGGTTCCCCATAGATATTTTCAATGGTGGGGAGAATTTCACTTATGATGTCCTGTGTTGTGCCCACTACCTTCTGCAGGGCTTTATACTCAGGTTCTGGTACCCTCATTCCAGACCGTGATGCAGCCAGTTAGTACACTTTCCACCACACAGCTGGAGAAGTTGCCAAGGTTTTTAACGTCTTACCAAACCTTCACAAACTCTTGAAAAAGTAGAGGTGCGTATGTGCTTTCTTCACAGTGACATTTGTCGTCAAGACATGATGCCTTGTCCCTTGTGATGGAATAGTGACAGGTTCTTCATGGTGAAGGCAGATACATCGTATTGGTTGAAAGTATCCGCAGCAATGATTAAAGTTTTATTGTCGTACAATACACAGAAGCAACAACATTCTTACTTGTTGGAGTGATTGTAAAAGTATCACTAAATCCACACAATATGGCAGACAGGAATAGAGAGAATAAATATAGAAATTAGTGGATTTCCGATACATGTGACAAGAACCTTAAACTTGGACACGAACTCTTCCATCTCCATCTTTAACCAACTGACCTGACTCTGTCCGTGATAAGCTTTCAGTGAATTGCTACATCTGCACTCGTGGTAAGTGAAGTGTCTTCGACATAGTTAATTAAAATATTAATGAATTCTCATACATAATTGTTACATTTACACTTTGCTATTAGTGCAGGTGTAAGATTAAGATCAAGGAATGGGGATGTGAGCTTCCTTCAAGTGGAGTGCTAGTTAATCCTGTAACTGGAGCTGGACTCAGAGGCTGAGATCAAAGGAGTTTCTGTCTCGGAGTCACATTGGTGGTGAGGGTGTATCGATAATCCCTATGGTTGGCAGATCCAGCAGTAATTGATGCACACCCAGTTAAACTGAACTGAGGACAGAAAAGAGCCGCAGAAACAAGACAGGGGTCTGTGTGTGGAAATCAGAGAGGACTTCATTTTATGGGTGAATTTCAGTGTCAATCAAATTCAAGGCTTTCTCTCTCTCATTGTAGATCTGGAGGGGGAGGTCAATGGGGTAGTGAATGGGACGAAGGCCAATTCACTTATATAGTGTCCCATTAAAATGAGAAAGGCAGTGACCAATAACTGCAGGAAAGAGCTTCAAGTCTAGTTACGAATCTCCTTCCTGACAGGAAGGCGGTGAGGAGCTTGTGGCCGGGGATGGGTCGGGGATGAGCTTGTGGTCGGCTGAGGTAGTGGGAATTATAGATGCAGTGGATGGAGGAGACGAGGGTGGGCCCAAATCACATTCACAACCCTCGGCTGATTCTTGCGGACTTGGGCAGAGTAGTTCCCATCCCACACAGTGACGCACCCGGATGGATGTTTTCGATCGCGCACCTGCAGATGTTGAGGGACAGGGGAGACATGGTGAATAGGATACACGAGCAGGGGTGTGACGTTGAGGCTTTATAAGGCACTGGTGAGGCCTCACTTGGGGTACGGGCTACAGTTTGGGGTCCATATTTAAGGAAGGATGTGCTGGCGTTGGAGAGGGATCAGAGAAGATTCATGAGAATGATTCCTGGGATGAAGGGATTAGCACATGAGGAACGTTTGGTGGTTCTTGGACTGGACTCCTTGGAGTTCAGAAGAATGAGGGGGGACCTCATAGAAGCATTTTGTACGTTGAAAGGCCTGGACAGAGTAGTTGTGGTAAAGTTGTTCCCCATGGTGGGGGAGTCAAGGACAAGAGGACACTGCTTCAGGATTGAAGGGTGGCCATTTAAAACAGAGATGGAAAGGAATTTCTTCAGCCAGAGAGTGGGGAACCTCTGGAATTTGCTGCCCTCGCTGGCAGTGGAGGCCAGGTTGTTGGGTGCATTTAAGGCAGAGATTGATAGCTGTCTGACTAGTCAGGGGACTATGCGTTCATTGGCTATGGGGAGAGGGCAGAGGAATGAGGCTGAGTGGGAGAACAGATCAGTTTGTGATGGATTGATAGAGAAGACTTGATGGGTTGAATGGCCTACTTCTGCTCCTATATCTTATGGACAGCTCCCAACCTGAGTGGCACAGCACAGGAACAGCCCCTTCAACCTACCATGTCCATGCTAACCTTTACACCCACCAACACTGATTCCATTTGGCTACATTCAGTCCATCACCTTCTGCTGTGCCTAGTTAAATGTCTGCCTAAATGGCATTTAAATAGAGTGACCGTATCTATCCCCACCACCTCCTCTGGCAGCAAGGTCCAGATATCAACTGCTCTTTGTGTTAAAATAAATCTTTCCCCTCAAATCCCCTTCAAAACTGATGTACACGCTGTGATCCTGGAGCTGAAACATTGGAATGGGAGAATGGATGAAGGAATGTTCCGATTTCTTTGTCACATTACACCTCATGCTTCTTCTACGCGCAGTCTAACAGGTTACCTCTTAACATTCACATCGTCGTGTAAGAAGCACGATTTGGAAGGAAAGGGGAGAGTGATTAGCACCAGGCAAGGGCAGCAGGAGTGGGGTTCATTCATGAGCCTGATGGCTGTGGGGAAGGAACCATCTTTAAGCCTGTTGGTTCGTGCTTTCTTAGGTAGGGACATGGATGTAAGAAAATGAGAAGGTTATGGCTATAAGGGAGGGAAATATCATGTGGAGTAGGTTGATATAGCACTGTGGGCCGAAGGGCCTGTACTGTGCTGGAATGTTCTATGCTTCACACCCTTGAACCTTCTATCTGATGGGAGGAGGGAGGAGAGAGCGTATCCAGGACTTTTCCGAGAAAAACATTCTCGAACAGAGATGAGGAGGAATTTCTGCACCCAGAGGGTGGTGAAAGCAGACGGCTCTGGAGGCCACGTCATTGGGGATATTGGGGTTGTGAGTTATACTGGTTGTGGGTCTGTGCGTTTTGCACCGAGGACCGGACAAGGCTGTTTTGTCGGGTTGCACTTGTGAAATCAGATGACAATAAACTTGACTTGATAGTTAAGGTTATTTACAGGGGAGAAGGGATAGTAAATCAGTCATGATAGAATGGTGGGAAAGACTCGATGGGCTGAACAGCCTAATTCTGCTCCTATGTTTTATGGAGAGACTTGTGTGTGGAAAGGCAGAAGACCCTGGCAGAACCCTCCCACTCAATTCTAACTGCCTGGATTTCACACGACGTGGCAGGCAACAGATCCAGATTTTAATTGGGATGTTTCCTGACTCAACATCGATGAGGAGGCGTCGGGAGATACTTTATACGGAGATTTGACTTTGAGTTCCTGTCACTGACTGCGTCTCTGTTCTCTGCAGCCTTGGGTGGTCTCGGAGCTTGTCACAGCTCCTGATCAGCTCGGAGCATTGGTACTGCTGCAGTGCGGAGGTTGGCAGATGAACAGCAAGATCCAACAACTAGCGCTGCGATAAAAATGTCACTTCACCAAGTTTCAGAACCAAGATGGGAATCAGATTCATTGTCACGAACATGTCACAGAATTCGCTGTTTTGCGTCACAGAGCAAATATCGCTATAAATTACATTTAAAATGTAAGTGAAATTAGTGCAAAGTGAGGCCGTGTCAGTGGTTCATTGTCCATTCAGAAATCTGATGGCGGAGGGGAAGAAGCTGTTTTTGTATCATCTTCAGCCTCCTGAACCTCCTTTCTAATAGTGGCCCTGTCAAGAGGGCATGGTCTGGGGGCAGGGGCGGTGAGGTGGTGAGGGTCTTTGAGGATGGACGATAGACCCACTCCAGGCCAGTGACAGTCACACAAGCCTCAGTCAGGGAGAGTGTGAAAGGAGGGAGGCAGGGCAGGCTAGGAAGGACCTGTCAAAATGTGGGGCACGGGTGTTAGGGAGACACAGGCGTTAGGGAGACACGAGCGCTGGTGGTGGGAAGTAAGGTGATGGGGAGAACTGAGGTTGAAGAATGTTCCACAAAGCTGAGGGGATGGTGAGAGGTGGAGAGGTATTTGTATAGATGTATGGACTGGCCAGCCCAAACCTCCCTGACCTTCCCTCCACTCCTCCCTGCATTTCCCAATAAAGTCTGGCAAGCCCGGACTTTCCCCCCTCTTGCTCCTGTACCTGGAACCTGGCCAAGTCACGTATCAGGATTTTGGTAATGAAAGCCATTTAATCACTCCATCACGTCGATGTGATTATTGTTGGCACCACAGAGGGGACGGGGGCAGGAAGAGGAAATAGGGTTACAATGTGGGAGCAAGACCAAAGTGTGGCCACAGGAACTGACAAGCCACTGAACAAGTAATTAAATGACAGATTGGCAACCTGTAGATCTGGCCGAACAGAGACCTGGACTCAAAATTCGGCACGGAATTTAAATTTAGTTCCTGGTTCTTGATCCTTGAAAATATTCCATCTGGAATCAAACTGGAGATGGAGGAGAAGAAGTTTCATTCAAGTTTCTCATCCCTTAAAGAAGGGCTCAGGCCCGAAACGTCGACAATATATCTTACTTTTTTGGACGGTGAAAAGACCGGCGGAGTTCCTCCAGCATTTCTGTGTTTTTACTTCAATCAACGCGTCTGCGGACTTTCACGTTTCACTTGATAAATGAACTTGAACTTGAAAACGTTCAGCAAGTCAGGGAGCCTGTGTGGAGATAGCAGATGCCCACAGCTGGTGGAAAATACAAACTGTTGGAGGAGCTCGACAGGTCGAGCAGCATCTGTGGGGAGAAAGGAATCGTCGAAACCTACATCAGGACAGAGTGGAGAGGTAAGCTCGTCAGAATAAAGAGCAGGGAGTGGGAGACAGGGGTCAACAGGTGATAGACGGACAGAGAAGAGGTGAAGGAGGGCAGACTGATACACACCCCTGGTGCATGAAGGGACAGCAGTGTTAGGAGACAGAGGCAGGTGGGACATAGGTGGAAGCAGACAATGAAAAGAAAATAAATAGGACAGGGAGGAGACAGGCTATGTGGGGGGTGGGGTGGGGGGGGGTAGGATAATAAGCATTAAGGCCACCAGCACTGGAAGCTGATCAGTCAGGGTGATCACAGGAACGATTTGGGAAGAGGTAAAATGCAGATGGACCAGATGGGCGAGGGAGATATTCAGTGGGTGAAATGTATGGATAATCATGGATGGAACAAGGAGGGAGAGAGATGGAGAGTTGGACAAGAGGACTGGAGGTGGATTCTGAAGGTGGCACAACTTCAGGATTGTAACAGAGCTGCGGAGGATTTCCTTCAGCCAGAGGGTAGTAAATCTGTGGATCCATGGGCGGTTATGAAGGCCAAGACTTTGGCAGAGACTGATAGATTCTTGATGGGCCAGGGCATCAAAGATTCTGGGGAGAAGGCTGGGAAGTGTGGCAAGGTGGGAAAATGGATCGGCTCATGGTTAAATGTCAGAGTAGACTTGATGGGCTGAATGGCCTGTTTCTGTTCCTATGTCTTATGAATAGGAAGGAGAGAGAGAGAGAGAGAGAGAGAGAGAGAGAAAGATGGGAGCACAGAATATAAGGGTTATCTGCAATTGGAGAATTCACTGTTCATACCACTGGGCAGAATATGGGTGTTGTACCTCTGGCTAGCACTGGGCCTCACACTGGCCATGAAGAAAGCAGAGGATGGACAGGCGGGTGTGGGAATCGCTTGCAATTGGCAGCTTGGAGCTACTGCGGGCAGAGTGTGTGTCCCTATCTACTGACCCCTCTCACCCCACCCTTCCTCTATTACTGGCTATCTTCCCTCCACACTCAGAGTCCTGCTGCAGGATCTTGGCCTGAAACCCTGACCATGCCTTTCCTCCCACTGATGTTGCTTGACTCACCGAGGTCCTCCTGCACAACGGGGGACATAGGGTACTCCCTGGGGGCCACAAAACACATTTGAGAGGGGCCACGAACTGAAATCATAAAATGTTTTTTATGTAGTCGGTAGGGGAGCTGTACGGAAGAAATCAAAACTTGACGACTTCACAGGGAAGGGGGCCCATCAACTTTGAGCAGAGACTTAAGGAGCCCATGGCCAAAATAAGGTTGAGAATGGCTGCTAGCAGATCATGTTTTGCACGTCACACCTTACCTGCTCCTTCATTTTCCCAAAGATAACAAAATATTGCAGGCAGTGTAGGGAAATATCTCAACTGGTACCAAAGAATAAAGAAAACAGGATAAGCAAACATATTTCCAGTGTTTCTTCACACAGTACGTACCTGCAACAGGTCGCTGAGATCCAGTAACATATAAAGAGTCATGGGGCGCTGAAGGCAAGAAGGGTTCCCGAAGGGCCTCAGGTGCTGGAGGATTCCTGATCGTGCCGGAGTTTGGACCTGGAGCTCTGGGCGGCCGATGGATTGAACAGGAGTATGTAGGGCTGCAGAGGCTGTGGGAGGTGAATCGACGGACACTTGGTGACTCTGATGGGACTTTCGTTTGGTTCTCTTTCTCTCGTACTGTAAGGGGCACCGGTGCCCCTTACAGTACGAGAGAAAGAGAGTAATGGTAGGGTGGCCATTTCCAAATTTCCAAATAGGAGGACATGCACGGACAGCAAGAGAAAACTCTCCCAGCGAGGTGGGGGCGGGGGTGGGGAGTAGTGACGCTAGTGGCCCCCTTACTACAATCTATTCATGCGCCAGCCGGCACTAGCTCATGCACGCATGAATAAACATGGCCGCGCACTGTCCCATCACACTGTCCCAGGGTTAGACACAGAGTGAACTCCCTCCGCACCGTCCTGTCACACATTCCCGGGGTCAGAAAAAGAGTGAAGCTCCCTCCGCACCGTCCCATCACACACTCCCAGGGTCAGACCCAGAGTGAAGCTCCCTCCGCAGCGTCTCAACACACACTCCCGGGGTCAGACCCAGAGTGAAGCTTCCTCCACACCATCCCATCACACACTCCCGGGGTCAGACACGGAGTGAAGCTCCCTCCGCAGCGACTCAACACACACTCCCGGGGTCAGACACAGAGTGAATCTCCCTCCTCACCATCTGATCAGAATGAAGAATCTCTCAGCTCTGATACATGTCACGTCTGACCCTATATTTTCGTTCCCTCTAGTGACAAATGAATTGACAGGTCTTCTCTGCTGAGTTTAGGAGAGAAAAAGAAACAGAGGACATAGGTTTTGGGTGAAAGGGAAAAACTTTAAAGAGATCATTAGATCAGCCCTTCTCAACCTTTTTTCAGCTTTGACCCCCACCTTAGGACACTGTTGAACGTTTATGGACCCCCTTCCCTGTGAAGCAGTCAAGTTTAGTTGGTTTCTTCTGCACTTCACTCCTACCGACTAATTTAAAAATGAGTGGCCCCGGTAAGTGCGCTGAGGTCCCCAGGGGAAGCATTCAGTTCGAATGCATTCTGACTATAGGAACTTCTTCACACAGACAGTGGTGGGGGTGGACGAGCTGCCCAGCTGAATTGATTAATGTGGGCTCAGTTTTAACATTGGAGAAAAATTTGGGAGGGCTTATGTCAGGGTGCAGGTCAGTGGGACAAGGCAGAATCATAGTTTGGCAGAGACTAGAAGGGCCAAATGGCCTGTTTCTTAATTTAAATTTTTTTAAATGTAGACATACAGCGCAGTAACAGGCCTTTTTGACTCACAAGTCAGTTCCGCCCAATTTACACCCAACCCAACAGTGGGAGGAAACCAGAGACCCTGGGGAAATCCCACACAGACATGGGGAGGATGTAGAAACTCCTTACAGACAGATCGGCACCTTTAAGAGGTGACTGTGCTCCCCTAAAAGGGAACGCCCAAAGAGGGACTTGAACCCTGGACCCTCAGATTAAAAATCTGATGCTCTACCAGACCTTAAACTATTCTCTGCTGTAGTGACTATGGTTCCATCAAGTCAGGCACAGAAGGTGTGCAGGAGGGTAATGATTCATAAATGGGGCAACTGTATGTCTGTTGAATGCATCGGGCCTTATACAGGGCAGGTATATTTAAGGCAGAGATCGACGGGTATCTGAATAGTCATGGTATCAAAGGTTATGGGGAGAAGGCTGGGGAGTGGGGCTGAGCGGGTGAACGGATCAGCTCATGGTGAAATGGCGGAATGGACTTGATGGGCCGAATGGCCTACTTCTGCTCCTATGTCTAATGGTTTGAAATGGATTGGTGGCCAGAGCAATTCTGTGAACTCCACCTGGAACAGTAACAGATTCCATCCCCTTAGGTGCTGCCTCACCTACTGACTGCTTTCAGTTCCCCCCCCCCCTGCCCCAGTACCTCGGTGGAAGACCACCCTGAGGTTCCAATATATCCCTCTACCTCCTACTTGGATCTTCCCATTTACAAAGGTGCTGCACTTCTGGAACATTCTCCTCTGGTGGGGCTGGGATCACACATCAGGAGGCAGAGTACAGAGAGCAGATTCCACCCCTCCCACCCCCCAACTGATGAACCAGGTGGGTTTCGATGACAATCCGGTACGTTTGCTCCCCTCTTACAGATTAGATTATTACTTGAAGTTGGGGAGGGGGTATGGTAAGCGCCACGCTCTCACAACACCAGTGGCCAGTGTTGCAATCCGCCGTTGTCTGTGAGGAACTTCTACGTTCCTCCCTGTGACCGTGTGGGTTCATTCAGGAGCCTGATGGCTGCGGGGAAGGAAACTGTCTTTCAGCCTGTTGGTGTGTGCTCTCACATTCTTTACCTTCCCCCCCCCCTACCCAAACCCCATTGGGAGGAGGGAGAGATGTATGGGGTGTGGTGGGTCTGACAGTGCATTGGGTGTGAGGTTGGGGCGCAAGGTGAAGACTACCAGCCCCGGAGACCACCACCTTGCAGTTCACTCCTCAGTTCTGTTCCTGGGAGGGGGATGGGAAGGTCAGCATCTCGCTGGACGTGTGGCTGGTTATTCCCCTGTCTGCTCTGTGTGGGTCTGGGTCATTTGCAATCTGTGCTGAATAGACAGTGAGTTCACGTGGATGACTCCACATCCTCACTGAAAACCACACAGTTCCGAGCGATATCAGCGAGTTGAAGGGTGTCACAAAAACAGGAGCCCAAGGGGGTTTTGAAACTGAGATCCCTTGACCTCGGGGTCTGCTCTCAAAATGGCAGCGCCTATTAATTGGCTGCAGACTTGGGGAAGGGGGGTCGGGGCTGTAGACTTGGGGGAAGGGGGGTCGGGGCTGCAGACTTGGGGGAAGGGGGGTCAGGACTGCAGACTTGGGGAAGGGGGGTCGGGGCTGCAGACTTGGGGGAAGGGGGGTCGGGGCTGCAGACTTGGGGGAAGGGGGGTCGGGGCTGCAGACTTGGGGGAAGGGGGGTCGGGGCTGCAGACTTGGGGGAAGCAGAGGACAGAGCAGGGCACCAGAAATCAGGAAGGTCCACAGGATGGGAAAGAGAAGCAGAGGAGGGGACCCATAGGGACAGTGACCACGGAGGGGGACCAGCGAGGGGGCTCTGCGGCTGGAAGACCAACGCATGCGGCGGAGTTACTGGCGACTTGAGGCGAGGAACCCACAGAGGCTTGGGGGCTGCTGGAAACGGGTATGGGAACTGGGATGCGAGGAAGTGCCAAGGATGTTAGAGGGTCCCTGACCGTGTCAGAGGTTCGGATCTGGAGCCCGAGCTGCCAATGGTCTGGACTGGACTCTGAGAGGATGTGGAAGGTGCTGGAAGTAAATCCATGGACACTAAGTGACCCTGGGGGGGGGGGTGGGGTGGGGGGTGACTCTCTTTTTCTTCTCTCTCTGTCTGTAAGAGGCGCTTCAGGCAATTCCTGCCAGTGGTGAATCTGTCTGCCTTACAGTGGGCAACAGGGAATTTCACATAATAGGACATTATTTTATTACATGACAATAAATTGAATCTTGAACGTTAGCAAGACTAAGAAACTGCTGGTGGACTTCATGAATGGGAAGCCTGGAGAACACAATCCAGTCCTCATCGAGGGGTCGGCAGTGGAAAGGTTTAAAAACTTCAAATTCCTGGGTGTTAACATCTCTGAAGACCTCTCCTTGGGCCTCCATGTCGATGCAATCACGAAGAAGACTCGCCAGCGGCTGGACTTCGTGAGGAGTTTGAGACTCTTGCAAATTTCTCCAGGTGGACCGTGGAGAGCATTCTGACCAGTTGCATCACTGTCTGGTACAGAGGTGCCAATGCACAAGACAGGAACAGGCTATAGAGGGTGGTGAACTTGGCCAGCACCATCACGGGCATCTGTCTTCACTCCATCCAGGACATCGACAAGCAGCCTCTATCCTCAAGGACTCTCACCACCCAGGCAGTGCCCTCTTCTCACCACTACCATCAGGAAGGAGGTACAGGAGCCTGAAGATGAACAGCCAGTGGCACAAGGACTTCCCCTCCGCCATCAGATTCCTGGACGGACAATGAGCCACCGACACGGCCTCACTTTCACTTCTTTTGCATTAATTTTATTTTACAGCAATTATTTTCACCTGTGACGCTGCCGCAAAACAACGAATTTCGTGATGTGTTCATGACATTTAAATTCTGATTCTGAGAGGGAACCACTCACAGCCAGACCCACCGTCCTGGGAGGCATCCGCAATCTTTCCGGGGCTCTCAGTGCAGACAAGCCACGAGGACAAGTCCACTCCCACTCCCATCACCCACACAGAGCAGCCCCACACACACTGAGCCCAGGTCACAATGCTGAATGCCGCCAGCATTCACAGAGGACCCTCCCCGTGACACCAACAGGATGATTCTCTGCGTTAATGCACTGACCATTTACAAACTACAACCTACTCTCGCCCCCAACATTATTTACATGGAAATCTGTTGCCTGCAATTCACACAATCTGTTCTTCCCCATTCTCCATCTCCACTGTACTGAATAATAGGGTCATTACCATCAAATGGACCCATCTAGAACATTCCATAACAAATCCCACTGCCCCACTTTATCCCCACAGCCCTGTATCAGTCCCCACACTGATCCCACTGCCCCACTCTCTCCCCTCAGCCCTGTATCGGTCCCCACACTGATCCCACTGCCCCGCTCTCTCCCCACAGCCCTGTGTCGGTCCCCAAACTAATTCCACTGCCCCACTCTCTCCCCACAGCCCTCCATCATTACCCACATTGATCCCACTGCCCCACTCTCCCCCCACACACCTCCATCATTACCCACACTGAACCCACTGCCCCACTCTCTCCCCTCTGCCCTGTATCAGTCCCCACACTAATCCCACTGCCCCGCTCTCTCCCCACAGCCCTGTATCAGTCCCATACTGATCCCACTGCCCCGCTCTCTCCCCACAGCCCTGTGTCGGTTCCCAAACTAATTCCACTGCTCCACTCTCTCCCCACAGCCCTGAACCAGTTCCCCACACTTATCCCACTGCCCCACTCTCCCCCCACACACCTCCATCATTACCCACACTGATCCCACTGCCCCGCTCTCTCCCCACAGCCCTGTGTCGGTCCCCAAACTAATTCCGCTGCCCTACTCTCTCCCCACACCCTTCCATCATTACCCACACTGATCCCACTGCCCCACTCTCTCCTCACATACCTGTATCGGTCCCCACACTGATCCCACTGCCCCACTCTCTCCCCTCAGCCCTGTATCGGTCCCCACACTGATCCCACTGCTCCACTCTCTCCCCACAGCCCTGAACCAGTTCCCCACACTTATCCCACTGCTCCCCTTGCTCCCCACAGCCCTGTATCAGTCCCCACACTGATCCCACTGCCCCGCTCTCTCCCCACAGCCCTGTGTCGGTCCCCAAACTAATTCCACTGCTCCACTCTCTCCCCACAGCCCTGAACCAGTTCCCCACACTTATCCCACTGCCCCACTCTCCCCCCACACACCTCCATCATTACCCACACTGAACCCACTGCCCCACTCTCTCCCCTCTACCCTGTATCAGTCCCCACACTAATCCCACTGCCCCACTCTCTCCTCACATCCCTGTATCGGTCCCCACACTGATCCCACTGCTCCACTCTCTCCCCACAGCCCTGAACCAGTTCCCCACACTTATCCCACTGCTCCCCTTGCTCCCCACAGCCCTGTATCAGTCCCCACACTGATCCCACTGCCCCGCTCTCTCCCCACAGCCCTGTGTCGGTCCCCAAACTAATTCCACTGCCCCACTCTCTCCCCACAGCCCTCCATCATTACCCACATTGATCCCACTGCCCCACTCTCCCCCCACACACCTCCATCATTACCCACACTGAACCCACTGCCCCACTCTCTCCCCTCTGCCCTGTATCAGTCCCCACACTAATCCCACTGCCCCGCTCTCTCCCCACAGCCCTGTATCAGTCCCATACTGATCCCACTGCCCCGCTCTCTCCCCACAGCCTTGTGTCGGTCCCCAAACTAATTCACTGCCCTACTCTCCCCCCACAGCCCTCCATCAGTCCCCACATTGATCCCACTGCCCTGCTCTCTCCCTATACCCCTGTATCGGTCCCCACACTGATCCCATTGCCCTGCTCTCTCCCCACAGCCCTGGGGGTTTGTGGAACGAGCTACCAGAGGAAGTGTTGCAGGTGGGCACAATTAAGGGAAGAGGAAAGGTTTTGTGGGATGTGGGCAGAATCCACCCTGACAACCTGCCAGCTCCTTGCTTGAACCGTGAAATTGGAGACAGTAGAGCTTCACTCACAAGTAGCAGACTTCTTCTGAACATGGTGTCTGCCCGAGTACTCCCACACCTCACACACAAAACCTCCCTTTTAATTCAAATCCCATTTCTGCTGTTTAAATCTTTCTCTGTCTCCCCAGCACCACCATACCCACAGTGTGACCCTCCCTCTCTACACCGTCCACCGCAACTGATACCCCCTGTGTGTTCCCCACTGCTCTCCTTCAGAACCCCTATTGCTGCTTCCATCTTGAATCTGTGCATCTGTGCTCTTGCCCCAGTGGGTCGTGCGTCACCAACTTGTGACTCCCAGCATCTCTGCAGGACAGCAGCAGGGCCAGCGCTTGCCTCCAGCATCTCTCCCTCTCTCTCTGTGCACGGGGAGAACACATTGACGGCCCCTGAATGATCCCCACTGACGCCTGCTGGCCACAGCCTGTGTGTGCGAGTCAAGATGGGAAAAGCTCACATGAAAATTGTAGTTCCTCTAATCAGCCAGTTGAATCAAAATGTTGGATTCAGGTTTATCTGAGTTACGCAAAAAGCCCCTGTGATCGCAGAGAAAACAGATGCTGGAGGATCTCAGCTGGTCTCGCAGCGTCCACAGGAGGTCAAGAGACATTTCCAATGTTTCAGGCCTGAGTCCATTCAGGACCAGAATCCATGAATGTGTCATGAATCTTTGTTGTTTATGTAGCAGCAGGATTGTGCAGAACAAGGTATTTCATTAATACAATATTAAAAAAAGAGAGAAAGTGTCTGTGGGTCGTTGTCCGTTCGGGATTCTGATGGCGGAGGGGAAGAAGCTGTTTTTGTTCATCTTCAGGCTCCTGGACCTTCTTAAAGAAAATTTTTTTTAAAAAAGATGTTGACACCAAGGATTTTGGTTTGTGGCTCTCTCCACTGCTGGCCCCTTGATGACGACCCTTCGTCAAGGTCGGACCTGAATTTTTCATGCGATCAGGGATTGAATGAGGCACCAACAACAACCTTGCACTCACTGTCACTTCAGGGAGGGAAAGCCAGAGGTGGACGATCCTGTGATCATTGGGGATCAGAGGTGGAGAGGGGAAGCAAAGTTAGGTCCTTGGGAATCACTATCTCAGAGGATCTTTCCTGGACCCAACATTCCAATGGCATCGTGAAGAAAGCTCGTCAGTCCCCCTGCTTCCTCAGGAGTTTGCGGAGGTTTGGTACGACACCAGAAACCCTGGCAAATTTCTACAGAGGTGAGGTGGAAAGTGTGCTGACCGACTCCATCACGGTCTGGTACGGGGACACCAATACCCCTGAGTGTAAAGCACTGCTAAAGGTAGTGGACACAGTCCAGGACATCACAGGCCAAGCCCTCCCCGCCATGGAGAACATCTACAGGGAACACTGTCATTGGAGAGCAGCAGTGATCCTCAAGGATCCACACCACCCAGTTCTTGCTGCTGCCATCAGGAAAGAGATATCGGTGCCACAAGACTCGCACCAGCAGGTTCAGGATTCAGGCCCCTGCTGACATTTTGCTCAGACCTTGGTGAAGGGCTCAAGCCCAAAACGTTGGTTCTCCATCTTTGTCTTTGGTCTGATTAATTCACAAGCTATTCTGAGATTTTGATGGAAATTACATCAGTCCCCTCTGCAATTTCAACCTGAACGTGCTTCCAATCCAGATGAAAATTACAGGGAAGTGAATCCTTTCACAACACTCCTCTGAGAAACAGGACCTGAAAGAGGATATTTGGTACCGATCTCTCGTGACATTTAATTTAAAAGAGTCTGGATATGAATTAAAATTCGTCTGCCTCTTGGCACAGGCACATTTCTGTCTAATTATGCACAACTGCTGTTGAATGTAATTTTAATTTTTAAATTTAAATCTCAACATATAACACAGTAACTGGCCCACAAGCCCGTGCCACCCAATTACACCCAATTGACCTACAACCCCAGGTACTTTTTGAATTAATGTATGCAAAGCAAAACCAGAAAGCCCAGATTGTAATGAAACTCATTCCCAATGGACCCATCCCGTGCCAGGTGGTCTGTACCATCTTTTCTCAAAACCCCCAACCGTTCACAATCACCCATCCCATTCACTCACAGTCAACTGGCCTTTTGCTATTTCTCTGGCCTAAAAAACAACTCGCTCCCAACCCCCAATTCTATTCTCAGGGTTGTAAATGTCAAAAAATAAAATCTATTCCCTGCCCTTCCCATCCCAAACCCACTTTGCAATCGTGCGTGTGTGTGTGTAAAGCCACCCAGGCCATGCCATCGGGACAAAGGTCCAGGAGCCTAAAGACGAGCCCTCAGCGGCACAGGGACAGCTTCTACGCCGCTGCCATCAGATTCCTGAATGATCAGTGAACCCCAGACACGGCCTCACTTGGACTTTTCGTGCACTAGTTTTATTTAGTTTTTCTATGAATGTTTTTCCCTCTGATGATGCGCAAAAGAACATCATTTGTGACTTGTTCCTGACAATAAATTTGGACCCTGATCCTGATCCTGATTCTGATTCTAATCCTGATCCTGATCCTGACCCTGATCCTGAACCTGACCCTGACCCTGATCCTGATCCTGATCCTGATTATTATTCTGATTCTGATCCTGATCCTGATCCTGATCCTGACCTTGACCCTGAACCTGACCCGGACCCTGACCCTGATCCTGACCCTGACCCTGACCCTGACCCTGATCCTGATCCTGATTATTATTCTGATTCTGATCCTGATCCTGATCCTGACCTTGACCCTGAACCTGACCCGGACCCTGACCCTGATCCTGATCCTGACCCTGACCCTGACCCTGATCCTGATCCTGATTATTATTCTGATTCTGATCCTGATCCTGATCCTGGCCCTGATCCTGATCCTGATCCTGATTATTATTCTGATTCTGATCCTGATCCTGATCCTGACCTTGACCCTGAACCTGACCCGGACCCTGACCCTGATCCTGATCCTGACCCTGACCCTGACCCTGATCCTGATTATTATTCTGATTCTGATCCTGATCCTGACCCTGACCCTGACCCTGATCCTGATCCTGATTATTATTCTGATTCTGATCCTGATCCTGATCCTGGCCCTGATCCTGATCCTGATCCTGATTATTATTCTGATTCTGATCCTGATCCTGATCCTGATCCTGATCCTGACCCTGACCCTGACCCTGACCCTGATCCTGACCCTGACCCTGATCCTGATCCTGATTCTGATTCTGATTCTGATTCTGATCCTGATCCTGATCCTGATTCTGATTCTGATTCTGATTCTGATCCTGATCCTGATCCTGATCCTGATTCTGACCCTGACCCTGACCCTGATCCTGATTATTATTCTGATTCTGATCCTGATCCTGACCCTGACCCTGACCCTGATCCTGATCCTGATTATTATTCTGATTCTGATCCTGATCCTGATCCTGACCCTGACCCTGACCCTGACCCTGATCCTGATCCTGATCCTGATTATTATTCTGATTCTGATCCTGATCCTGATCCTGGCCCTGATCCTGATCCTGATCCTGATTATTATTCTGATTCTGATCCTGATCCTGATTCTGATCCTGATCCTGACCGTGACCCTGACCCTGATCCTGATCCTGATTATTATTCTGATTCTGATCCTGATCCTGATCCTGGCCCTGATCCTGATCCTGATCCTGATTATTATTCTGATTCTGATCCTGATCCTGATCCTGATCCTGATCCTGACCCTGACCCTGACCCTGACCCTGACCCTGATCCTGACCCTGACCCTGATCCTGATTCTGATTCTGATCCTGATCCTGATCCTGATCCTGATTCTGACCCTGATCCTGACCCTGATCCTGATCCTGACCCTGACCCTGATCCTGATCCTGATCCTGACCCTGACCCTGACCCTGATCCTGATCCTGATCCTGAACCTGATCCTGATCCTGATTCTCTCTGCTCAGTATTGCCCATTTTCTGTTGCCTTTTTGGTGGTAAATCAATCTCATCCCTTTATTGTTTCTTTATCCAAACGTTACAAGGACAACGTTTGTTCACACAAAAGGTAAGTTTCAAATTGAAACATGATTATCTTTGTAGAACCTCTGGTGGAGACGGCAATTCCCTGAGACCCTCCAAACAGCCCATGAGCACCGAGTGTACCTTCTCCAGGGATACACGGGCACGCAGGTGTTCTCAGAAGTGGGGCCGGCAGTCAGTCAGCCCGAGCTGAACCTTCAACTGCCCGCTGCCTGCACCCATGGGTGGCCACTGTGGCCGGGCTGAGACCCAGATCAACACCGTATCCTTGACTTCCCCAAGGGAAATCCTCAGTCAGTACGACACAGAAACAACGTCTCCTCCTCACTGACAATCAGTACGGGCACACCTCAGGGATACGAGCTTAGCCGACTGCTCTACTCTCTCTACACCCAGCACTGTGTGGCCAGGCACCATTCCAATGCCATTTACAAATTTGCCAGTGAGGAAATGTACAGGAAGGAGTTCGATCATCTGGTTGAATGGTGTTACAACAACAACCTTGTGCTCAATGTTAACAAAACTAAGGAACTTGGACTTCAGGAGGGGGAAACCAGGAGAACGCGACCCAGTCCTCATTGAGGGGTCAGCAGTGGAGTCAAGACATTTAAATTCTTGGGTGACAACAACCCTGAGGGCCTGTCCTGGGGCCTCCAGGTCGATACAACCACGAGGAAGGGTCTCTAGTGATGATGTTTCATGAAGAGTTTGAGGAGATTTGGTACGACTCTGAAGACTCTCACAAATTTCTACAGGTGTGCCGTGGAGAGCACTCTGACCAGTGGCATCACTGTCTGGTACGGAGGTCCCAATGCACAAGACAGGAAAAGTCAACAGAGAGTTGTGAACTCAGCCAGCGCCATCACGGGCATCCATCTTCACTCTGTCGAGAACATCTACAAAGCAGCCTCTATCCTCGAGGACCCTCACTACCTAGGCTGTGCCTCTTCTCACTGTAAGGAGGTACAGGAGCCTGAAGACAAGCTCCCAACGACACAAAACAGGTTCTTCCCCTCTGCCATCAGATTTCTGAACAGACAATGAACGACAGCCATGGTCTTTTGCCGTAATTTATTCATTAAAGGTGTAAATTTATAGCAATTTTTCATCTGTAACACTGCCACAAAACAATGAATTTCAAGACACATTTTTGACTATAAATTCTGATTCTGATTGCACCAGTGACTGGACATCAAATTGCTTTTCATTTGTGTTAAACGAGAGAGGCTGGAACACAGGACCACACACACGGAGCTGAAGGAACTCAATGGGCCAGGCAATAAGCATGAAAGGTAAAAAACAGACAAAATTTTGGGCCAAACCCCATCAAGAATTCCTGGCTCAGGGGTGAGGCCCAACAGATTTTGCTTTCCCTGATCCTCATTATAAGACCATTCAGCCCATCGAGTCTGCTCCGCCATTTTATCATGAGGTGATCTATTTTCCCACTCAATTCCACTCCCTGGCCTTTCCCCCATAACCCTTGCTGCCCTGGCCAATTGAGAACCTATCACTCTCTGTCCTATAACACTGTTGTAGAGTTTAGTTCGTGGATTTATTGTCACATGTGCTGAGATGCAGAGAAAAGGTTTGTCTTGCTTGCTCTACAGCATACGTCAGCGCAGAGCTGAGGGGGGGGGGGGGTCACAGTGAATGGTCAGTTTGAACAGTGTGGGAAAGGGACTTTTACTGATGTGAGACTTGTCCAGGAGTCTGACAAGAGTGGGAATCAAACAGTCCTTGAATCTGGTGGAGGGCGATCTCACACTCGATCCCACGGGACGGAGGGGTTGGGGGGTGGGGTGAAGAGAGTGTGAAGGGTCCTTTTATAAGCTGGCTGTGTGACCGAGGGGAGGAGGTGTATGTGACGGAGGGGAGAAGGTATGTGATGGAGGGGAGGGGGAAAGTGGTGGAGGGGAGGAGGTGTGTGATTGAGTCAGTGGAGGGAAAGGTGATGCGTGATGATCTGGGTGTGATCACAACCCTGTGCAGAAAAACAGGCCCTTTGGCCCAACTTGTCTGTGCTGACCACTCTGTTTACCAAACTGGCCTGTGTTTGGCTCATATCTTGCCACATTGTACCGATCCTTGCACCTATTAAGATTTGTCTTGAGGGATATAAAGTGCTCCATTAATTCAAATCTTTATTTAGTTGATAAAAATCTAAGAATTTGGAGCAGGAGCTGGCCATCTTATGCTATGAACCGAGCCCTACCTCTTCCTCCCTCCCCTCCCCTCTCATCCCTTCCCCTCACCACCTCCCCTCCTCCTCCCCCTCTGCCCTACCCTCTTCCCCATCCCTGCCCTCTCCTCTCCTCCACCCTTCCCTCTCCCCATCTCTCTCCTTCCCTGTTTGGTTTGCCCACTGGAAACCTGCCTGCAGTTTCACCAGCTGCCAGCAGAGAGAGCTGGTGGACCACAAACCCCCAGGTATCCTCTCATTTACCCTGTTCCAACCGACCCCATAGCCTGGGGTGGGACTCAACAGAGACGCACTGGGGGGGTCTCTGTCCTGCTGCGGTTTAGAGACCCTGACTGGGCAGGTGGCCTTTTGGTGCTGATGGAACAGACTTGATGGGCCTAGTGATCTGCTTCTGTTCCTTTATCTTCTGTATCACCCTTCGAGCATTTGTGCTGCTGTGTTTATTCAGCTGGGGATGACACACAGTCCCAGTTACAAGAATCAGCCATGCTGTTCCCTGGGAGTTGTCGGTCTTTCCAGAATCCAGGACAGGTTCAGAGGAGGTTCTCGAGGATGATTCCAGGAGTGAAAGGATTATCGTACAAGGAGCGTTTGACGGCTCTTGGCCTGGACTCGTTGGAATTTAGGAGAATGAGTGGAGATCTCATTGAAACATTTCAAATGTTGAAAGGCGTGGACAGAGTAGAGGTAGAAAGGTTGTTTCCTAAGGAATTTCATAAAGATGATTCAGCTGTTCCACGATGGAATGACAGGACGGGTCCTCTGCAGGGGTGACACATCCGCTGCATTTGCCATTTCTGCTGGGGCGAAGCAGGGCTGTGTACGATCCCCAGTCTTCTTCAATCTGTGCTTCACCTGCAAATTGTCACGTGCTGTCCAAGGTCTGGAGGAGGAGGGAGTGCAAGTATCGACTTTGACTTTCACCGCTTGAACGCACAGACGAAGTCCTCTGCACAGTCATTCGAGAAACCCTTTTTGTTGCTGACTGTGTTCTTGGCGCAGAGATAGTGATCGACAGTAAAGCTGAACAGATTCTCAGAGGCTCTTTGGCCTGAGCATCAACCTGAGCAAGAGTGAGGTTCTCCATCAATCTGTGCCAAACACCAACACCGTAGAACCAAAATTCACTGTTGATGGGGTACCCAGCTGACAAATGTGAACAGCTTCAAATATTTGGGGAGCATCATCTCGAGTGATCCATCTTTGGACAAAGACTGACTCCAGGATCCGTGAGGCCAGCAAGGTTCTGGGGAGACAGCGTACCAAAGTGTTTAATCAACACAATGTCCACATCTCCACAAAGCTGGAAGTCTCCAGAGCTGTGGTCATCCCTTCTCTCCTATACGGATGTGAGACCTGGACTCTGTACCAGTGTCACATCAAACAACTGGAGAAATTCCACATGCACGCCCTCCATTCCATCTTTGGCATCCATTGACAAGTCCGTATCTCCAACCTGGAGGTCTTGGATGCATGAAGTCCTCCAGCATTGAGTCCCTGATTATCAGAGCCCAGATGCAGTGGGGTGGGACACATCATCAGAATGGATGACCACTGTACATCTCGCCAGCTGCTTTATAGTGAACTGAAAGCTGAAGGAGACGTCAAGGTCATCCATGCAAGCGCTATAAAGACGCTGTGTAGGAAACCCTACGCTACTGTGGTATCCAGCCAAGAGAACTGGAAGCTATGGGTCCCGTTGGTGAGCCCTGTGTTATGAAGCCTACACCTGTTTTGAAAAGAGGCACCACCAAAACTGATGGAAAACCATGAATGGTGTCATAAAGCAGCAGCCACGGTCACAACAACAACAGACTTCCAGTGGCCCCCATTGTGCTGGACTCTGTGCATCCAGATTGGGGCGGCAACCTTCATGTCCATAGATGGACAACGTGTCTTCTTCGAACCGAAGGACGACCAGTTTACCTGTATCTCTTTCTTGATTTCCCCTAAAGGAAGGGGATGAGTCGGCATCCAGGATGGAGATTGAAAACTTGGCTGAACAATACACCAACAACAACCTCACTCAATGTCACCAAAACTAAGGAGCTGATTGTTGACTTCAGGAAGGGAAAGCCAGAGGTTTACAATCCAATATTCATTGTGGGATCAGAGGTGGAGAGGGTGAGCTTAAGTTCTGTGTCTGTTTCCACCCCCTCTCAATCTCTCTCTCTCTCTCTCAACCCCCCCCCCCCACCCTTTCCTCCATCGCAACTGCGGAATGAGCTGTGCCTACTCTCTGGCGCCCTGAAATGTTGCCTATTGGTGACAAACAATTCCATTCCTGAAACTATTCCATCAGCCGTTTCTAATCTGTACCCGCAGCATCCTCTCTGCAGCTAAACGGTGCAGAAATGCCGGAAATCACTTCACACAATTGATTTATTTCTATATGAGCCCTTCAACTCAGAACAATATATTATTGTGAAAGGGCTTGCAATTCCAAAAGGTTTAGTGAAAGATTCCTGCTGATAAGCTGCACCCAGGATGCAATGTGCCACAACACACGTCGTTCCATGACCAGCCCCACTTCCGAGATCAGCTGATTGGACCTTCGACCGTCTGAACCTTGCTCTGCTGGGTAATTTCTTTCTTTGTCTGGGCGAGGAATGCCTTTGGTGAACAACACCTCTTGGACTCGTCCACTCCATCGAGGGGTGGAAGGTAAGCCCTCAGTCACTTCATAGAACATGGAACATTCCAGCACACTACAGGCCCTTCAGCCTCGAAATCCAATCCCACATTTTCCTCCCTCACACCCATAACCCTCTATTTTTCTCCCATCCACAAGCCTGACTAAGTCTTTTAAATGCCCCAGTTGTACCAGGCTCCATCATCACCCCTGGCAATGCCTTCCAGGCCCCCACCGCTCTCTGTGAAAAAAACTTACCCCTGACGTCTCCCTAAACGTCCCTCTGTTCACCTTAAACATACGTCCTCTGGTGTTTTCTATTGTCGGCCCAGGAAACAAGTGTTGCCTGTCCACCCTATCTCAGCCTCTCATAATCTTGTAAACCTCTATTAACTCATCCCTCACTCCAAAGAGAACAGCCCCAGCTTTGTCAACCTTGCTCCATAGGACGCGTTCACCAAACCAGGCAACATTCTGGTAAGTCTCCTCTGCACCCTCTCTAAAGCTTCCACATCCTTCCTCCAGAACCGAACACAATACTCTGAGTACTCCATCCAACTCCTTGAGCTCTTTCTCCATTTGTCGCCCACCCCTGCAGCTTCTCCTCACCTTCCTGTCCTCTAACTGTCCACAGAGGTGATAATAATATAATAATAATAACAATTACAGCACGGAAACAGGCCATTAGGCCCTTCTAGTCCGCACCGAACCAAACACCCCTTTCTAATCCCACCTCCCTGCACAATGCCCATAACCCTCCATCTTCCTCTCATCCATATACCTGTCCAACCTTTTCTTAAATAATACAATTGACTCCGCCGCCACTATTTCTCCCGGAAGATCATTCCACACAGCTACCACTCTCTGAGTAAAGAAGTTCCCCCTCATGTTACCTCTAAACCTCTGCCCCTTAATTCTTAACTCATGTCCTCTTGTTTTAATCTTTCCTCCTCTTAACGGAAATAGTCTATCCACATCCACTCTGTCTATCCCTTTCATAATCTTAAATACTTCTATCAAATCCCCTCTCAACCTTCTACGCTCCAAAGAATAAAGACCCAATCTGTCCAATCTCTCCCCATACTCCAGATGCTTAAACCCAGGCAACATTCTGGTAAACCTTCTCTGCACTCTCTCCACTCTGTTTATATCCTTCCTATAATTAGGCGACCAGAACTGCACACAGAACTCCAAATTAGGCCGCACCAACGTCTTATACAATCTCAACATCACCTCCCAACTCCTATATTCCATGCAATGATTGATAAAGGCCAGCATACTAAAAGCCTTCTTCACCACCCTATTCACGTGAGTTTCTACCTTCAGGGAACGATGTACCGTCACTCCTAAATCTTTCTGCTCTTCTGTATTCCTCAATGCTCTCCCATTTACCACGTATGTCCTATTCTGATTCTTCTTACCAAAATGAAGCACCTCACACTTATCAGCATTAAATTCCATCTGCCATTTTTCAGCCCACTTTTCTAAGCAGCCCAAATCCCTCTGCAATCCTAGAAAACCTTCTTCATTATCCACTATTCCACCTATCTTAGTATCGTCTGCATATTTACTAATCCAATTCACCACCCCATCATCTAGATCATTAATGTATATAACGAACAACAATGGGCCCAATACAGATCCTTGAGGCACACCACTGGTCACCGGCCTCCAACCTGACAGACAATTATCCACTACCACTCTCTGGCCTCTCCCTTTCAGCCAATGTTCAATCCATTTGACTATCTCAAAATTTATACCTAAAGACTGCACCTTCCTAACTAACCTTCCATGTGGTACCTTATCGAAGGCCTTACTGAAGTCCATATAGACAACATCCACTGCGCTACCCTCATCCACATTCCTAGTCACCTCTTCAAAAAATTCAATCAGATTGGTCAAACATGACCTTCCTCCCACAAATCCATGTTGAGTACTCCTGATCAGACCCTGTCTATCCAGATGTTTATAAGTACTATCTCTAAGAATTTTCTCCATTAATTTACCTACCACAGACGTCAAACTTACAGGCCGATAGTTGCCAGGCTTCCTCCTTGAACCCTTTTTAAATAACGGAACCACATGCGCAATGCGCCAATCCTCCGGCACTATCCCCATATCTAATGACATTCGAAAAATTACCGCCAGAGCCTCTGCTATTTCCTCCTTCACTTCTCTCAATGTCCTGGGGAAGATCCCGTCTGGTCCTGGAGACTTATCCACCTTTATATTCTTCAAAAGCCTTAAAACTACACCTTTTGTAATCTCTATATTCCCCATATTTACCCAATTTGCTTTTTTTATCCCACATCTCCCAATATCCTTCTCCTTAGTGAATACCGAAGAAAAGAAACTGTTCAATATCTCCCCCATTTCTCTAGGTTCCACACACAGTTTTCCACTCTGATTTTCTAAGGGACCAATTTTGTCTCTAGCTTTCCTCTTACCATTAACATATTTGTAGAACTCTTTTGGATTTGTTTTCACCCTGCTTGCCATAGTTTTCTCGTACCTTCTGTTAGCTTTCCTAATTCCTCTCTTAAGATTCCTCTTACATTCAATGTATCTTTCAAACATCTCCTTAACTCCATGCTTCTTATATCTAATGTACGCCTCCCTTTTTCTTCGAACCAAGTTTCCAATATTCCTTGAAAACCACGGCTCTCTCAAACCTTTTGCCCCTCCTTTTAACCTAACAGGAACATAAAGCTTTTGCACTCTCAAAATCTGATCTTTAAAAGACTTCCATTTCTCTACTACATCCTGCCCATAAAACAAATTGTCCCAATGCACACCCTGCAAGTCCTTTCGCATCTCCTCAAATCTAGCTTTTCCCCAATCAAAAACCTCAATCCTTGGCCCTGATCTGCGGTTGTTGTTCCTCATTATTCTTTCTCAAAACGAGAACATAAGGAACAGGAGCTGGAGTCAGCCTTCTGGCCTGTTGAGCCTGTTCCACCATTCAATGAGACCACGGCTGATCTGGCTGTAGACTCAGTGCCACCGGCCTTCCTTTATCCCCATGATATCTCATCTTTAGTGTTGCCATGTCTGATGGCTCTTGGTCTGTACTCCTCGGTTCAAAAGAGCGAGGAGGGACCTCATAGAAGCGTTGTGAATGTTGAAAGGCCTGGACAGGGTAGATGTGGCAAAGTTGTTTCCCATGATAGGGGAGTGAAGGTCAAGGGGTGTCCAACTTCAGGATTGAAGGCGCCCATTGAAAATGGAGATGCAGAGGAATTTCTTCAGCCAGAGAGTGGTGACCCTCTGGAATTTGCTGTGGATGTCAGGTCGTTGGGTGTATTTAAGGCAGAGATTGATGGGTATCTGAATAGTCAGGGTGTCAAAGGTTGTGGCGAGGAGGCCGGGGAGTGGGGCTGAGTGGGAGAATGGATCAACCCATGATGGAATGGCAGGGCAGTTTCAGTGGGCTGAATGGCCTACTTCTGCTCCAATATTATATAGTCTTACAGTTCTGGTCACCTCGTTACAGGAAGGATGTTGAAGCTTTGGAGGGGGGACAGAGGAGATTTACCAGGATGTGTACAAAGGTCACTAATGTGTACAAAGGTCACTATTTTGACCAATCATGGCTCATGTTCCCTTCACACAGGTCACAGAGGTGACAGAGGTGTATTGAAGCACAAAATTCACAGGTGCTGGAATCTTGAGCAAGCATTGAGAAGCTGGAGGGAACCAAAATGTCAGGTAGTGTCTGTGGGGAGAAATTAGTCAGTAACGTTTAGGGCCGGGACACTTTGCAGAGATTGAAGTGGGAAGCAGAAAGATCAAGTCTTTCGAGGGGATGGAAGAAGCTGGGGAGAGGCTAAGAGAGAGGTGTTTGACAAGGACCCCCATGGTAGGCTTATTCAGAAAGTCATGAGGCATGGGATCCATGGAACCTTGGCCATGTGGATACAGAATTGGCCTGGATAGAGGTAGTAGAAGGTGGAACATATTCTGACTGGAGTCATGGCATCCTGCAGGTCCCTGTCTTGGGACCCCTGCTCTTGGTGATTTTTATAAGTGACCTGGATGAAGAGGTAGAGGGATGGATCAGTAAGTTTGCAGATGATATGAAGGATGGAGATGTTGTGGACAATGTTGTCGTTGGTTACAACGGGATATGGACAGGATGAAGAGTTGGGCAGATAGATAGAGTTCAATCCAGATAAGTGAGAGGTGATTCATTTTGGTGAGTGGGTAATGGCAGTATTCTTAACAGTGTGGGGGAAATGGATAGATCTTGGGGTCCAGGTCCACTGATACTTCAGGGTTCCAATATAAGTCGTAGTTAAAATGCCATTTGGTACACTGGCCTTCATTAGTCAGGGGCTTGAGTCCAAGAGCTGTGAAGTGATATTGCAGCTTTATAAAAGTCTGGTCAGGCCACACTTGGAATATTGTGTTCAGTTCTGGTCACCTCATTACAGGAAGGATGTTGAAGCGTTGGAGAGGGGACAGAGGAGATTTACCAGGATGTCGCCTGGATTGGAGAACGTGTCCTATGAAGCAGAGTTAACAGGCTTTTCTCGTTAGAATGATGGAGGGTGAGAGGTGCCTTAATTGAGGTTGACAAGATTATGAGGAGCTTAAACAGGGTGGACAGCAGCACCTTTGTCCTGGGTGACAATAGCAAACACCAGAGGACTGTTTAAGGTGGTGAAGGAAAGTTTAGGGGAGACATCAGGGATATGTTTTTTTTACACAGTGAGTGGTGGGGGCCTGGAATGCTTTGCTAGGGGTGGTGGTGGAGGAGGCTGGAACATTAGGGAGATTCAAAAGACTCTTATACAGGCTCATGGATTCAAGGAAAATAGAGGGTTATGGGTGTGAAGGAGGGAAGGGTTAGATTGCTGTAGAGAGGTTTATGTAGGTCAGCACAACAGAGTGGGCTAAAAGGTCTGACATATGCTGTTATGTTCTATGCACTAAGTGCCAGCTCTGAAATCTATGTCAGTCTATGCTAATCCATGTGGCTCTAACGCTTTGACACATCTCAAATTAATAATTTACCTGAAAGTTATTGCCCAGCGACACCCATTTCCGCCTTTGGCACAGTTATCACAGTGGTTAGCTCAACGCTGTTACAGCGCTAGCGACCCAGGTTCGAATCCCGCGCTGTCTGTAAGGAGTTTGTATGTTCTCTTAGTGTCTGTGTGGGTTTCCTCCAGGTGGACCGGTTTCCAACCACCGCTTAAAACAGGTCTGTGGGTCAATTGGGTCTAAATTTTGTGGTCATAGGCCGAAATGGCTGTCAAAAAAGTAAAAAGATAAACGTGTCCCTCTGCACGGATGGATTTGGACTGGTTTACGGATAGGAAGGATGTGGACTAAATGGGTCCAGCCCAGAATGCCGGCATGGTCAGCACAGACAAGATGGACTGAAGGACCTGTTCCGTGATTCCATCCCTGTCTCTGGGTGCCTTTGCTTCAGAGAGTACGATCGGAGTTAGGATGCATCAAATGGACCTTGCCCGGTTTTGTGAATTCCCATACTCAGGGAAGTAATCCGTGCTCTTTCCAGTGGATATATTTGGACAATAATCTGTGGTAGTGATAGGTGATGGGACCAGAAGTGGTCACAAAGGATGACTTTCCTGTGATTTCTTCATACAATGAAGGCAGGCAGGAGAGGGGATTCACCCTGCCATTCACAGTGGGTGATAAAGATTTAAAATACAGATGTATTTTGGAGTCAGGATTGTCAAGGAGAGATTATTGAGGGTTCATTCACTTTCACATTTTGCTTTGAATTTAAATTTAGACATTCAGCAGGGAGCCAGGCCCTTCTGGCCACTCCCTATTCCCTCGCCGACATGTCTCTTCATGGTCTCACGCACTGCCAGACAGAGACCACCTGCAAATTGGAGGAACAACACCTCATCTTCCATCTGGGCACCCTCCAACCTAACGGTATTAACATTGACTTTTCAGGATTCCATTAGCTAACCACGCCCCCCACCCCATGTGTGCTTTCCTTCATCGCTCTCCCTTTTCCCATTTCCCTCCTTAGTTCTGCATTCAGAGAGCCAACCCCCTCACTCCCTATATTAATTCTCACCTTTCCTTTCTCCTGGCTTTTCTCCACCCTGCCATTTCTTTTATTCCCACACATTGAAGAAGGGCTCAGGCCCGAAACATCGGCGAGACCCACTGGGTTCCTCCAGCATCTCTTTGTTTTTCCTTCTGGTCCACGAGCCCGAGCCCACAAATACCCAAATTAACCTACGACCCATGCATTTTGGTGGGTGGGAAGAAACGGGAGCCCTTGGGGAAAACCCACGCAGACATGGGGAGAATGTACAAACTCCTTACAGACAGTGTGGGATTTGAACCCCTGTCTGTCCCGAATGCTGACGCTGTGCTAAATGCCTACGCCAACTGTGCCACCCTGGGAAGTTTTTAGGAAGAGTTGTGGGTGCCCAAAATGTTTTGCCAAGGATAGTTTTGGAGGCTCGAACATTAGTGGCATTTAAGAGATTCTTAGACAGGCACATTGGATGGAAGAAAAATAGAGGGTTACAGGGTCGGGAAGATTTAGCCTTTTTGTGTAGGTCGGTACGACACCATGGGCCAAAATGGCCAATCTTGTGCAGTAATGTTCTTTATTCTTATCTATTTATTGTCTTTTTACTTTAATTAATTGGCGAGGTGAGTCGGGAGGGAATAACAATAAGGAAAGGCGACAGAATTATGTCATTTACAGCAAATGCTGGAAATGCTCAACTTGTCAGGCAGCGTCTGAGATGCTCCAACCTTGGCAGGTCCAGCCCCCAGGGATGAGTGACAGCTGCACTGGCGCCGCCCCGGCATTGACTGACAGCCGCGGGATCCGCCCCCACTTCTCCGTCACTGAGCAATGGCCAGGCTGACCCCACCTCCAGCACTGACTGACAGCCCGCGCTGGACCCGTCCCCAGCGCTGATTGACAGTCCGTGCTGGTCCCGCCCCCTCTCCCCGGCGCTGAGAGACGGCCGGCTGGTTCCGCACCAGGACTGACTGACAGCCGCACTGGCCCCGCCCCTGCCTCTGATTGACAGTCCGCCCTGGCCCCGCCCCTGCCTCTGATTGACAGCCCGCGCTGGCCCCGCCCCTGCCGCTGATTTGCAGCCCGCACTGGCCCCGCCCCCTCTCCCCGCCGCTGAGAGACGGCCGGCTGGTTCCGCCCCAGGACCGACTGACAGCCCGCAATGGCCCCGCCCCTGGCGCTGATTGGCAGCCCGCGCTGGCCCCGTCCCTGGCGCTCATTGGCAGCCCGCACTGGCCCCGCCCCCTCTCCCCGCCGCTGAGAGACGGCCGGCTGGTTCCGCCCCAGGACCGACTGACAGTCCGCCCTAGCCCCGCCCCTGCCTCTGATTGACAGCCCGCGCTGGCCCCGCCCCTGGCGCTGATTGGCAGCCCGCGCTGGCCCCGCCCCCTCTCCCCGCCGCTGAGAGACGGCCGGGCGGCGATGGAGTCGCTGAGCGAGGTGGAGGTCGGGCCTTGTCGCTCCTCCCGCTTCCTGCGGCCGCTGCGGGTTCACTACACTCAGGTGGGTGAGGGCGAGGGTCGGGCTTCAGGCCTGACCTCTGACCCGGGTCCGGAGGGGGGAGGGGCCATCAGGTGGGAACCAGCGGAGGTGATGGGGATGGGGGGGCAGGAACCAGCTCCATGAAGGGGGGGGCAGGAACCAGCTCCATGAAGGGGGGGCAGGAACCAGCTCCATGAAGGGGGGGCAGGAACCAGCTCCATGAAGGGGGGGGGCACGAACCAGCTCCAGGAAGGGGGGGGCAGGAACCAGCTCCAGGAAGGGGGGGGGCAGGAACCAGCTCCATGAAGGGGGGGCAGGAACCAGCTCCATGAAGGGGGGGGCAGGAACCAGCTCCATGAAGGGGGGGGGCAGGAACCAGCTCCATGAAGGGGGGGCAGGAACCAGCTCCATGAAGGGGGGGGCAGGAACCTGCTCCATGAAGGGGGGGCAGGAACCTGCTCCATGAAGGGGGGGCAGGAACCTGCTCCATGAAGGGGGGGCAGGAACCTGCTCCATGAAGGGGGGGCACGAACCAGCTCCAGGAAGGGGGGGGCAGGAACCAGCTCCATGAAGGGGGGGGGCAGGAACCAGCTCCATGAAGGGGGGGCAGGAACCTGCTCCATGAAGGGGGGGCACGAACCAGCTCCAGGAAGGGGGGGGCAGGAACCAGCTCCATGAAGGGGGGGGGCAGGAACCAGCTCCATGAAGGGGGGGCAGGAACCAGCTCCATGAAGGGGGGGCACGAACCAGCTCCAGGAAGGGGGGGGCAGGAACCAGCTCCAGGAAGGGGGGGGGCAGGAACCAGCTCCATGAAGGGGGGGCAGGAACCTGCTCCATGAAGGGGGGGCACGAACCAGCTCCAGGAAGGGGGGGGCAGGAACCAGCTCCATGAAGGGGGGGGGCAGGAACCAGCTCCATGAAGGGGGGGCAGGAACCAGCTCCATGAAGGGGGGGGCAGGAACCAGCTCCATGAAGGGGGGGGGCACGAACCAGCTCCATGAAGGGGGGGCAGGAACCAGCTCCATGAAGGGGGGGCAGGAACCAGCTCCATGAAGCGGGGGGCAGGAACCAGCTCCAGGAAGGGGGGGGCAGGAACCAGCTCCATGAAGGGGGGGGGCAGTAACCAGCTCCAGGAAGGGGGGGGCAGGAACCAGCTCCATGAAGGGGGGGGGCAGGAACCAGCTCCAGGAAGGGGGGGGCAGGAACCAGCTCCATGAAGGGGGGGCAGGAACCAGCTCCATGAAGGGGGGGGGCAGGAACCAGCTCCAGGAAGGGGGGGGCAGGAACCAGCTCCATGAAGGGGGGGGCAGGAACCAGCTCCATGAAGGGGGGGGGCAGGAACCAGCTCCAGGAAGGGGGGGGCAGGAACCAGCTCCATGAAGGGGGGGCAGGAACCAGCTCCATGAAGGGGGGGCAGGAACCAGCTCCATGAAGGGGGGGGCAGGAACCAGCTCCAGGAAGGGGGGGGGCAGGAACCAGCTCCAGGAAGGGGGGGGCAGGAACCAGCTCCAGGAAGGGGGGGGCAGGAACCAGCTCCATGAAGGGGGGGGGCAGGAACCAGCTCCATGAAGGGGGGGGGCAGGAACCAGCTCCATGAAGGGGGGGGCAGGAACCAGCTCCATGAAGGGGGGGGCAGGAACCAGCTCCAGGAAGGGGGGGGGCAGGAACCAGCTCCAGGAAGGGGGGGGGCAGGAACCAGCTCCAGGAAGGGGGGGGCAGGAACCAGCTCCAGGAAGGGGGGGGGCAGGAACCAGCTCCATGAAGGGGGGGGGCAGGAACCAGCTCCATGAAGGGGGGGCAGGAACCAGCTCCAGGAAGGGGGGGGGCAGGAACCAGCTCCATGAAGGGGGGGGGCAGGAACCAGCTCCAGGAAGGGGGGGGCAGGAACCAGCTCCATGAAGGGGGGGGCAGGAACCTGCTCCATGAAGGGGGGGCAGGAACCTGCTCCATGAAGGGGGGGCAGGAACCAGCTCCAGGAAGGGGGGGGCAGGAACCAGCTCCATGAAGGGGGGGGCAGGAACCAGCTCCACAAAGGGTGAGGGAGGGGGTTTCATTGGTAATGGCAGACGTGAACAGAGGGTCCCTACTGTTGCAGAGGGCATTGCCGGGGTCAAGGAACAATGTGGAGAGAATGGTCCATGTCAGTCTCGATGGACATAAAGATTGGACCATGTAAAAGATTAAAGCCCTGCAGACAAAGTCAAAACATGATGCTGGAGAAACTCAGCAGGTCAAACCAGATACTTTATATAGAAAAGATAAAGATACAGAACCAAGGTATAGGGTCAGAGCCCTTCATCAAGGAATGAAATAATGTTGGCAGGTGGTGTCTGAATAAATGATATGGTTCCACAGGCAGGAGATAAAAGGTGGAGAAGGGAGGCAGGGTGCAGCAGCTAATGGGGGGGGGGGGGGATGCCTCGGTGAATGGAGAGTCAAGGGGTGGAGAGCTGGAGGAAAGGAGACAAAAGGAAAGGGAGGGAGAATGGGATTGGAGGTGTTGTGGAGAGTGAGGAAAGCTTTCAAGGCTTGCAGAGGAATCTGGCCCAACTGGAAAACTGGGCTGCAAAATGGCAGATGGAATTTAATGCCTGCAAGTGTGAGATGTTGCACTTTGGAAAGAAACCAAAGTAGGACATACATGGTAAATGGTAGGGCGCTGAAGAGTGCAGTGGACAGAGGGAGTCGGGAATGCAGATACAGAATTCTTGAAAATGGCATCACAGGCCAGGTCTTAAAGAGAGCTTTTGTATATTGGTCTTTGTAAATCAAAGTACTGAATATAGGAGCTGGGATGTAATAATGAAATTGCATCAGACATTGGTGAAGCCAAGTTTGGAGTATTGTGTGCAGTTTTGGTTACTTAACTACAAGTAGGTTGTCAATAAGATTGAAAGAGTGCAGAGGAGGTGTACAAGGATGTTCCCAGGACTTGAGAAACTGCATTACAGGTTAAACAGGTTTGAGCTTCAAGGTTCCTTTTATTGACATGTAGTACAGAGTAATAAAAAAAAATTACATAATTTACGTGAACTTTGCCTGCTGTAAAGGCCATCGAAGAGTCGATATTAGCATTGCCCGGTGCCTCCAGTAATAAGAGAAAAAGTTAGGCCTGTATTGCCTGGAGCGTAGAAGAATGAGAGGAGATTTGATAGAGGTTTACAAAATTATGTATGGTGTAGATAGCGTAAATGCAAACAGGCTTTTTCACTGCGGTTAGGTGTGATTAAAACTTCTGGACCCTCGCTACTATCCAGGGACAAATAGCCCTGCAAAAGCAGAGATTCACCTGCATCTTCACCAACCTCGAGTAAAGAAATTATGCTGGAGTGTGGCAATATTCTGTGAGTGGCTTCCAGCCAAACTTCCCTTCATCTGCACTTTAATCACTCAACTCTCCCTCCCTCCACTCGTACATTCCAAGACCACTAACACCGTATTACACCAGTAAAATAATTTAATTTTAATTTTTAATATTTTAGACAGTAACAGGCCCTTCTGGCCCAAAAGCCCAAATGCCTCAATTACCCTACAACCCCACGTTTTGAAGGGTGGGAGGAAATCCATGCAGACACAGGGAGAACATACAAATAGCGTGGGATTTGAACCCAGGTCGCTGGTGCTGTAACAGCATTGTGCTAACCGCTACACTAAATTGCCTTTGCTTTATTCGAACCAAATCTCTCTTTGTAATTATGCCCTTGTGATATTACAGATTCGATCACCAATGTGTATATGTACAGATGGTCGTGTAGGGTGACTGTGATTGGCTGAGAGATTGGCTATACTCTCAGTAAGTGCTACCTACTGGCAGGTCTTAAAGGATTGCTCCTAGCCAGACCAGGTCATTCTGGACTGGTCAACCTACTTGTGATATGCTCCAGTCTTTTAGTTAATAAAAGCCTTGGTTTGAATCAACAAGTTTTTGGCTCTTTCGACGTGCATTACAGCCCTGTGTTTTTTATTTCTGTGCTATGCATGGGTTGACTGGCTGGATTGCACGCAAAACAAACTTTCTCAATGTACCTTGGTACACATGTGACAATAAACTTAACGTATTGCACTGGGTGCTGCCAAAGTGGCCTCCTGTACTTCAGCAAGATCAAGTGCAAACTAGGTGACTATTTTGCAGAACACCTGTGTTCTGTCCTCAATGACCCACCTAGTTGTGTACCCTTTCAACTTCTCTTCGTTTCCCACATTGGACTATCTATTCCTGGCCTTCTCCACTGCCATAGATAGTAAGGCCAAACACCAACTTGAAGAACATCCCATCTTATGGGAATCCGACAACACAGAGGTGTGAACATTGAATTTTCCAATTTCAGGTAACCCACGCTCCGTGTTTCTTTCCCACTCTTGCCTGTCCATCTCAGCTCCCTGTCCTCCTTTTCCATCCATTTCCCACCCTCTTCGTTATCAAGACTCTTTAACCCTCCCCTACCTGGTTCCATCTGCTCTCCACCTTCCCACCTGGGTTTCTTCTCCCCGAATTCACCTTTTTTGTCCCCTCCTCTATTTGGTTCCATCTGTCTGTCATCCCTGCCAGTCTTTCCCTTCCCTCACCACCTAATTCCATGGGTTCTTTCTCCCTTTCTCCACTTATCTTTGTCTCAACATTCCCCCTCCTCACCTTGTTCCATCTCCCCATCATCCTTCTCCCCTCATCGAGTTCCACTGTTGCTACCAACCTCAGCCTCACCGCTCTCTTTCATAGTTATATGTCGTCCATCTTCCCCTCTCCGCCCTCAGTCCTGGTGTAGGGTCTCATCCCTTTGCCTCCACATGTGCTGTGTGGTCTGGTAAGTTCTTCCACCATCTGTTGTCTCTTCAAACTCCATCAATGTGCACCGGCTGGTTGACTTTAAGGGATATTACTGGTAGCCATTGAGCTCCGGAGGTCATAGATGAGGAGCCAGGGAGGGTTGAGGTGAAAATCAACGTGTGAATAGGCTCTTTGGCTCAACATGTCCTTGCTGACCATCAAGTCCCTTCCATTCCCAGTGCTTAATTCGTAGACTTCTCTGTCAAGATGATTTGAGAGCTATCCACTTTCTAAATGTCCTGAAAGCATCTGCCTCCAACCCTGCCCCCACTCCAGCCAGTCAGTTTAAACCCCAACCAGTCTCTGGGTGAAAAGGGTTTTCCTCAGATGCACTCTCAACCTCCTGCTCCTTACTTTAAACCTATGCCCCCTGACCATGGACATCTCTGCAATGGGGAAAGGTTTCTTATTATATATCCTATCTATCCTCATTATTTTGTATATCTCATTCGGGAACTCTCTTGGCCTTCCCCTGTCTAAAGAAGACATGCCCAGCCTTCTTATCTTCTCATAACTGAAACGCTCCATCTCAGTACCATCCTCCTCTCCAGTGGAATTTCATTCTTACTACAGTGGTGGCCAGACCTGTACACAGGCCTCTAACCCAGCCATTCTCAACCTTTTTTCATCTGTGACCCCTTAGGTCCGTGCACAAAGTTTATGATCCCCCTTCCCTGTGAAGCAGTTAAGTTTAGTTGGTTTCTCTCCCTCCAACTACATTAAAAACCTTGATGATTTCAGTCTGTGGCCCCCATTAAATGTGCTCTGGCCCCTGTTGAGAATGGCTGCTCTAACCTAAAAAAACCTCTTGTATAAAATAGCCTGGACTAGCGAAGGGACTTATCCCATATGCCTTATCTACCTCATCTACCTGTGCTGCCATCTTGGGGTTCTGTTCCTACTGGGCTGTTTGCAATGTCACAGTGGTTCCATTATTGTCACGCAATACTACATTTAGAATATAACATACATGAAATTCTTTACCTTTGTCTACCGTAAGGAAGACAGAGAGTTGCCAATTTGTCAAGTGCCCCTCACAGAAATGAGGCCCTAGTGAAGAACGAACTCGTGAGTGTTTTATATATCTATATGTCTGCATGTGTATGACGTAACCACACTGGGCGTGATGTCGTTGTCTCTCATATATACTGGGTACTGGGGGAACCATTTTAGTTCTGTATTAAACAATGAATGAAGCATCACGTCTCCACGTGCAGTTCTTTCTGAACATCAATTACGTGACAGACTGGTGACGAGGAAGGGATTCAAACCGTCTACGTATTACAGTGAAAACAATCAGTGAAGAACAAAAAGAAACTATACTATCAAGTGTCCTCTACTTCACGTCAAATGGCTGGCCTGAGGCCAAAGTGATATAGGAAGAACTAAACCTTATACAAGAGGCCATGAAATATGAACTGAGGAAGGATGTTTATTGTGGAGAACTGGAACAATCATCCCAACACGGTGGCAAACAGCTCTATCATCAGAGCTCCACAACAACCACCTGGGAATGCTTCGAATGAAGATGGTGGCCCTCAGTAGGCCTGGACGTTGAACAGGCCGTAAGAAGATGTACAACCCAAGCCCCCCAAGCTGAAGCAAATCCGTAGAAATGGCCATCACAACCCTGGCACAGGATTCACATTGATTTTGCTGGTCTGTTCATGGGGGGGGGGAATCTTCCTCATTGTAGTCGATGCAGACTCCAAATGGCCAGTGGTAGTACACATGAGGAAAACAACAGATCAGACCACTGAAAAACTGTAAAGAATATTTGCATTGTACGGATTACTGATTGAACTGGTTTCTGATAATGGTCCACAGTTCACACCGCAGGCTTGTTAGCACCCTACCACCCAAGCACAAATGGAGAAGCAGAACATTTTGTACAGATGTTCAAGAAGACCATGAAAACAAGAAAACACGATGGATTATGGAATCATAAAATTGCAGATTTCCTATTAAGCTATAGAACTACACTTCACTCTACCACCAAACAAACACCAGCTGAACTGATGTTTGGATGTAACTTGAGAACTGCTTTCCACAGTACTTCCGAACGTTGGCCTTCGAAAAGAACAATCTACGTTTCCTAATAAGTCTACAAAATCTATCGAAGTGGGAGAACTGTTACGCAAACGCTGGGATAATAGGGGTCTGTGGGTGAGAGGGGTTATCTCCTTAAAAAAAAACTAAGTCCCTGTTCTTATTGTATTCTGGTGGGAACTAAAATATGGAAACAACACCAATCATTTGAGGGCTGTGGATGATCCTATGGCCACACCCAAGGTTCACAATTCTGATAAGATACCAGATGAAATTCTACCTCTCTGAGACAATTACAAGGACAAACATCCTCCCGAGCGACTAAATGATTGTGTTCAGTGACTTGGCAGTTTAATATTACATATTTACTTTCTAGTATATACATCATCCTGACCATTTAGTCCAGGACACCACCTAGTTATCGTAGTTTAGTAATAGGCTGCCCATATGTTATTTTCACAAAGCAGTTATTTTGTGTGGGGGAGGGGGTGGAGAGTGTTGTGTATATACATCTGTGTGCAGATGACGTAACCACGCTGGACGTGATGATGTCATCACTCATATATATGTATACTGGGGGAATCATTTAGTTCTGTATTAAACAATGAATGAAGCACCACGTCTCTGCGTGCGTGCTTTCTGACTGTGGTCCCTGGTTTACAAGACCAGTGTTCGAACCACTGAACTATTGGAGCCATCTTGGCAGTTCCTCAGGGTCGGGATGACTTGCTTCCATCTGTAGGTTCAAAGGTCTCTTGAAGGGGCCACTGTGACCCTTTGCTATCAGGGATTCTTGATGGGCCAAGAGGTTTGCTTCTGGTGTAAAGACTTCAGATGCCCCTTCTCAATGCAAGCCGGCATTCATTTGGAGGAATAGAATATAAGAGTAGGGATGTGATGTTGAGGCTTGGAGACCTCATTTGGGATATTGAGAGCTGTTTTAGGCTCCTCATTTAAGAAAGAAGGTGCTGACATTGGAGAGGGTTCAGAGGAGGTTCACTAGGATGATTCTGGGAATGAAAGGGTTATCATATGAGGACCTTTTGCCAGCTCTTGACCCGTACTCATTGGAGCTTCGGAAAATGAAGGGGAATCTCATTTCCTTATTATATGTTTCTTGAGAGAAACATTTCCATTGTTCAAAAACGTGTACAGAGTAGATGCATAAAGGTTGTTTCCCCACGGTGGGAGAGTCTAGGACAAGAGAGCACAACTTCATGATCAAAGGGCATCTGCTTAGAACAGAGATGCTGAGGAATTTCTTTACCAAAGCAGGGTGAATCTGTGGAATTTGTTGCCACAGGCAGTTGTGGAGGCCAGGTCATTGGGTGTATTTAAAGCAGAGGTTCTTGAGGAACCTATCAAAGATTATGTATTATGGTTATCGAGAGAAGCCCGGGCAGAGTGGGGTGAGTGGGAAACTGGATCAGCTCATGATTGAGTGGCAGGGCAGATTCGATGGGCTGAATAGCCTATTTCTGCTCCTATGTCTTTGGATCATATGGTCTTAAGTTTTGAGTGGGGATGAGTCGATAATGAGTTTATTGTCGTATATATTGTACAATGTACATCAAAATGCTAACTTGATGCAGCCGGAGAATTATGATAGTATACATTGAGTTGAAAGAAGAGTTGAGAAATACAAAAGATAGAGAAATATTCAGTTACCATAGTGCAAGAAAATAATTGTTATACTAGTGCAGAGAGACCTCTGTGGTGTTGGAGCAGTCCCTGATTAGTGTAACAAGGGGAGTTTTAAGAGCCTGATGGTTATTGGAAAGAAATTTTTCCTGAACCCAGAGATGCGGGTCTTCAGGCTTCTGTACCTTCTGCATAAAGGTCACAGTTAGAAGAGATTGTGACCAGGGTGATGGGGGTTCCTTTATGACGCTGGCTGCCTTCTTGAAGGAGCGCCTCACATAGTGGATGGAAAGTCGGAGCCTGTGATGGACCTGGTTATGTTTGCTACCTTTTGCAGCCTTCTGCTTTCCTGGGCAAAGTGCATCTGGAAGTATGACAGAGTATTTAACGACATGTCAAATCTCCTCAGGTTCCTTAGAACAGGTGTTGAGTTGCCGCCTTCATGGTTGCCTTGATATACTGGCTTCAGGAGAGCTCCTCTGATATAAGGACTCCCAGGAACGTGAAGATTCTGGTCCTCTACAATTCCATCTCATCAATACGGACAGGTGTGTGGTTCCCTCAGTCTTCCCTTCTCACAATCAACAATAAGCTCCTCGTTGTTAATGGTATTCAGAGCAGATTGTTTTTCTGGCGCCACTCAATCATATTCTTGATCTCCATTCTGTATCATGACTCATTGTTTCCACGGTGCTGTCATCAGTGAATATGCAGATTGTGATGGAGCCAAACTTGGTTGCACAGTCACGAGCGTAGTGGGAATAGAGTGGGGGGTCAAAGCATGCAGCCTTGGGGTACCCCTGTGTTGATAATCAATGAGAGGAGGTGACATTGCTGATCTGCACTGATTAAGATCTGCCCATGAGGAAGTCGAGGATCTGTCCCAGATCCCTCAGTTTGGTTGTGAGGTTTGCTGCTATGATGGTGTTGAACAGCTAGCTCTGGTCAATGAACAACAGCCTGACATAGGTGTTCCAGGCGATCTCAGGTAGCGTGGAGGGCCTATGAGATGGTGTCTTCCGTTGATATATGACGACAGATGGATTAAAGTAGGTCCAGCTTCTTCGTGACTTCAGATTTACTGCCAGAGTACATACGGAGATGACATCACATACAACCCTGAGATTCTTTTTCCTGCCGGCAAGGGAGATTTATTGGCAGTGTAAAGAAAACTGACTCAACGTACACGTGTAAACAATTAAAGAATGTAAACGAACTGTGCAATACAGAGAGAAAAAAATCAACAAAGTGCAAAAGTAAGAGTCCTGATTGAATTTATCATTGAGGAGTCAGATGGCGAAGGGGTAGCAGCTGTTCCTGAACCTGGTGGTACAAGTCTTGTGGCGCCTCTACCTCTTTCCTGATGGCAGCAGCGAGAACGGAGTGGGTGCTGGGTGACGTGGATCCTTGATGATCGCTGCTGCTCTCTGACAGTAGCACTCCCTGTAGAATGTACTCAGTAGTGGGGATGATTTTGCCTATGGTGTCCTGGGCTGTGTCCACTACCTTTTAACAGCACTTTTCGCAGTGATGCAGCCGGTCGGCACACTTTCCACCACACAGCTGCAGAAATTTGCCATGGTTTCCACTGTCATGCCAAACTTCTGCAAACTCCTGAGGAAGTAGAGGCGCTGACGTGCTTTCTTCACGATACCATTGGTGTGTTGGGTCCAGGAAAGGTCCTCCAAGGTAGTGACTCCCAAGATCTTCAAGATTTTGAAAAAATTCCTTGAAATCTTTCTTGCTTTCCGCTGAAAAATCTCTTCTTGTGATGTAGCTCGGAGTAAAATGGCAGTTGGACATGTAAATACAATGATACACCCGGTGGCATGGGCCATGGTGAATCAGACTCGATACCAGCATCACAGAGGACCTAGTTATAACTCACTTGAGTTAAGATTCTCTGTCTTACTGGCGGTCTGGATAAGCTGCTTCTGTGGCTACTTGTGATTCCGCATTGTGTTTTTACGATAGTCTGGGTGAGCTAATCAACGTTGCACGCCCAGTTGATGCACACTTGTGAGTCCTGAAGCGGACGAGACTGAGAAAGTATTCAGCTACAACCAGCAGAGGGCACTCGTAGCACGTCCTTGGAGAATTCCTGAGCAGTGTCTTCACTCTGCATTTTTTAACCTGACCGTCAGTGGCTGCTAGGGTTGAGTTTGATGGGACAGTGCAGTAGGAGCTTTGCTCTCTTTGTAATCCCTGATGGCCTTTTCTAGGAGTGAAAGACATGCGGTGAAGAGGGACTTCACACCGTATCTAACTCTGGTCTGGGGGTGATTGAGGAGCAAGTGTAAAGGGATTGATAAAATATTCAAAATTTAAGGTTCCTTTGTTGCCATGCACCCAAATACATAAAACCTGTCGGCTTTTGCTTCTCATAAGGCTCACAAGGAGGCGGCAGTAGTCCAGCGCCCCAATCAATAGGAGAAAGAGAAGCAAAAGAGAGTCCCTTCAGAGACCCTGGGTTTCTGTAGATTCACCTCCTGCACCCCTGTAATATCTACAGCCTCCTGCTCGTTCCAGCGGTGAACCCAAGCTCCCGGATCCAAATTGTCACTATTTGGAAGCTGTCAGCACCCGAGGCCCTTTGGGAGCCCTGCTCACCATCGGCACCCTCCTGAATCCCGACCCCGATACCTGGTTCCCAAGATCCTGCTTCCAGCAACCTCAGCCTTGTATGAGCCCGCTGCTATGGTCATCTTCCTTGTAGGGTCCTCCCAGGCTTTTGCTCAGGGGGTGGGAGGGGTGGGAGGGGTGGGAGGGGTGGGTGGTACCCTGTGCTGTATTCCCCCGGATCACTCGTGATCCACTGCTAATCACGGACGATATATTAAAAAAATGCTGGCCCTTTAAACCTGAAAAGAGCCATTTGGCATCACAGTGTACACCACAGATAAAACCAATCACTCAGTCCAGTCATACTCCATTGTAGTATAGATAAGTCTCAGTCTTTCTCCCAGGGTGGGAGTGGGAGTCTAAAACTAGGGGGTGTAGATTTAAGGTGAGAGAGGAAGGATTAAAAGGGGACATGAGGGGTACCTTCCAATGAAATGAGCTGCCAGAGGAATTGGTAGAGGTGGGTCATTTGGGCAGGTACATAAATTGGAAAGGTTTAGAGGGATATGGGCTGAGCATAGGCAAGTGGGACGAGCTGAGGTATCAACAAGTTGGGCTGAAGGGCCTGTTTCTGTACTGTATAACTGTATTTTTCTGTCCCTTGAGCACATTGGGCTTCAAGTTTATTATCATCGGACTGTACCATGGTCCCTACACTTCTCACCCAGCACACAATCACATACATGGATAAAAAAGCATTATAAAACAAATACGTATAAATAATCTGGAATAATGTACTCATTTATAAGAGACCCAAGATTACATGATGCCATTCATCAATCTCACAGCCTGCAGGAGGAAGCTGTTCTCCAGCCTGGCAATGCTGATTTTGATGCCCTGTACCTCGTTCATCAGTGGGTCAAAGATACTGTGTGATGGACAGTAGGGATCCACAATAACCCTTTGAACCCTTGTTAAACAATGCTCCTGGTGAATGCCGCCAACAGAGGAAAGAGACACCCTAGTGATATTCCCCTTAAATGCAGCCGTGCTGTTAGCTTCAGTCATTCCTTCAGGAGCTAGTTCCACATTCTTTGGGTAAAGAAGTCTTTTTCTGAACTCCCTATTGAATATTTTGGTTAGTGCCTTCTTCTGGCTTTTAATTATGCTTTTCTCAACAAGTGAATATTTTGCCACTCTATTGAAACCTTTTACTAATTTTAAGAATCTTTATTGTTCAACCCTCAGCCCTCTTCTCATGAAAATAGACTTGTCCTTTCATTCTTTTGATGTATATGTCCTTGCCTTTCTACTATCACCCTTATAAATCTTCTTTCAACCCTCTCCTGCATGTCTTTGTCCTTTCTATCATCTGAAGACCAGACCTGTCAGCATTACTTGAGGTGCAGCCCAGCTGAGATTCACTTCCTTAGTTTTCAATCTTTCCCTGGAGTTTGCGGAGGATCGGCATGACAGTGAAAACCTTGACAAACCTACAGATGCGTTGTAGAAAGTGTGCTGACCAGCTGCGTCACGGCCCGGTATGGGAGCGCCAATATCTCTGAGCGGAAACCCCTGCAAAAGGTAGTGGAAACAGCACAGAACATCACAGGCAAAACCCTCCCTACCACTGAGAACCCCTCCACCATCAGAGTCCTCAACAAACTCAATCAGGGACACATTTGAGGACTCGGACGTGCACTTTATTGATTTATTGTAGGCATTGTACAGTTTTTTTTTAAGCACTTCTTTGATTACATTTCTTTTTGTATACGTTTCTTGAGTGCATTTTTTTTTGCAGGAAAATAATCTCAGGTTTGTGCTGTACGTGATGCCATGTATGTACTCTGACAATAAATCTGAACTTTGATCCAGAAATTAACTCCTTATTTATGGTAAAAGCACAAAAATGCTGGAGGAACTCAGCATGTCTCACAGCGTCCATAGGAAGATAGGCCTATATTTATGGCCTGTAGCACAGGCTTTCACGATTGGCATATTGTACTTATAACCATATAACCACTTACAGTACAGAACAGGCCAGTTTGGCCCTACTAGTCCATGCCGTAACAAATCCCCACCCTCCTAGTCCCACTGACCAGCACCCGGTCCATACCCCTCTAGTCCCCTCCTCTCCATGTAACGATCCAGTCTTTCCTTAAATGTAACCAATGATCCCGCCTCGACCACGTCTGCCGGAAGCTCATTCCACATCCCCACCACCCTCTGCGTAAAGAAATTTCCCCTCATGTTCCCCTTATAATTTTCCCCCTTCAATCTTAAACCATGTCCTCTAGTTTGAATCTCCCCCACTCTTAATTGAAAAAGCCTATCCACATTTACTCTCTGTCCCTTTTAAAATCTTAAACACCTCTATCAAGTCCCCTCTCAATCTTCTACGCTCCAGAGAAAAAAGCCCCAGTCTGCACAACCTTTCCCTGTAACTCAAACCTTGAAATCCTGTCAACATTCTCGTGAACCTTCTCTGCACTCTCTCTATTTTGTTTATATCTTTCCTATAATTTGGTGACCAAAACTGTACACAGTATTCCAAATTTGGCCTCACCAATGCCTTGTACAATTTCATCATAACCTCCCTACTCTTGAATTCAATACTCCGATTTATGAAGGCCAACATTTGGGGAACCCTTTTTTCCTGTACCCCAACAAGACCCTTACCTGCCAAGAAATAAGTGACCTCCTTAATCTTCCCACCCACATATATACTTGTACCTTGAATCCATCTGTGTCGAACTTTATTTGCCAAATATTTGTCCATCAGGTATCATTTGCAACCATAAACAGTGTGTTTTTGGTTCCAGAATCTTAAGTCGTTATTGTAAATCGTGAAAAGCGGTGGCCCCAGCCCTAATTCTTGTGGAACATCATCACCCACTGCTGGTCACAGCAAATAGTTGTCATTTACTCCCGTCCTCTGATGTGTGATCTGCCTTTCGTGCCTGTTACATGGTACTTTATTAAAGGCCTTTTATACTTGAGGATACATTTAGATTCAAGATTTAATTTGTTGTCATTGTAATAAAAACAGTGTCATACTACATGAAAATGCCTTTTGCCTGCTGGAAGGCAGACAGATTCCCCAATTGGCAGAAATTGCCTGAAGTTCTTCTTACAGTCAGACAAAAAGAAGCAGAAGAGAATTTCCCCCTCAGAGTCACCGACTGTCCGTGGATTCACTTCCAGCGCTTCCGCATCCTCTGCAGCCCACACAGTTCAGTCCAAACCGTCAGCAGCCCGAACTCCAGATCCAAACCTCCGATATGATCATGAACCCTTCAGCGGCCTCGGCAGCCTCCCACATTCCGGTTCACTTACCTGGTACCCCTTCAGCCAGTTTCGAGTCAGTCTCCAGCAGCCCACAGCCTTCGTGGGTTCCTCACCTGGTCTGAACTGCCATCGAGTATGAACAGCCTGGTGATGTAACGAGTGCCGTAGATAGAGGGGAACAGGTGCTTGTTGTATACTTGGATTTTCAGAGGGCATTCAGAAAGGTGCCTCATAAAAGATATCTGTAAGACGAATGGGCATGGAGTCGGGGCCAATGTATTTAGCACGGATCGAGGGTTCCAGTCGTGGCCAGGTGAATTTTTTTTTCAACTTGTGATGCCATGTTGCCACCAAAAAAAAATTAGATAACTGAGATTTTTGATTAAGTGGTTTTCGGATAATCGTAAAGGTACTTTGATTTATGAAGGCTAATGTGCCAAAAGCTCGCTTTACAACTCTATCCACCTGTGATGCCACTTTCAGGGAATTATGCACCTGGATTCTCAGATCCCTCTGTTCTACCGCACTCCTCGGTGCCCTACTATTCACCGTGTACATCCTTTCTTGGTTTGTCCTTCCGAACTGCAACACCTCACACACGTCTGCATTAAATTCCATCTGCCATTTTCAGCCTGTTTTTCCAGCTGGTCCAGATCCCTCTGCAAGCTTTGAAAACCTTTCTCATTGTCCACAACACATCCAATCTTAGTGTTATCTGCAAACTTGCTGATCCAATTTACCACATTATCATCCCAGAACATTGATACAAACAACAATTGTCCCAGCACCGATCTCTGAGGCACACCACTAGTCACAGGCCTCCAGTTTGAGAAGCAACCATCCACCACTACTCTCTGGCTTCTCCCATTCATCCAATTTCAAATCCAGTGAACAACCTCTCCATGGATACCTTAGTTTTGCTAACATTGAGTATGGCTTTTTGTTGTGACACCACTCAACTAGCTGATCTATCTCCCTCCGGTATGCTTTCCTCTTGGTCGTCTGTGTTTCTGCCGATAGCCATGCTGCCATCGGGAAATTTGTAGATAGCCTTTGAATTGTGCCTGGCCACACAGTCCTGGGTGTAGAGAGAGCCACACAATCATGGGAGAACCCGCCTCTACCATCTCACCCTCTGTGTGAGGTCCTCAGGCACTCCTTAAATCTTTTTTTCTCAATTCATCCCCCTGCTCTCTAAAATGTAGCATGTGCCCTCTTTCAATCTGATACTCCAAGTTTCTGCCACTGTAGACACAGAATGGACCAGCTTCAAATCTCCGGCCTTTTCTGACTTGTCTCTCAAAGCTTGGGGAATTTTAATTTTGCCATCTCTTGTCAACTCCGGGATGTGTCCACTGGTTACATCTGGTCGGGGGAGGGAAGCTGTCACTGAACCAGCTAATGGAGCAATCTCAAGGTTTTTATCTTTTATCTCTAATCACGCTGATTGTCTGAATTCCTGTCTTGTGCACCTGCCCTCGCTCCAGCAGAGGTTCCGTCTCTTATATCACCGTTCATCTTTTTTCCACTCTTCTGGCTTGTAAAAATATTGCAACCTGATGAGTTCACTTTATCGCACCGTGCTGTTGGCAGCCAAGTTTCTGTGTGATTAAATCTTATATTTTCCTGTGACATTGTTTTAAGTTTCCCTGGTTTATTTTCCCACATTTCAAGCATTGTAATGAATCGAGTTTTTTTGTTCATATTTAACATAACTTTGTGAGTTTTGATTTATTTTAATCACAGCTTGTACTTCATTCCCTTATCTCAATCTTTCCTATTATTAAAAGTTAAATTGATTTTCCTTTGGAATTCTACAATCCTTTGGCTCCTTTATTTAAGAAAAGAATGTGGGATTACCTCATTCATCACTAGCTTTTCATCTTGCCACGTGCTTTGATTTTTTTTCCTTGCTCCTTCTTCCCAGTTGAACAAACTGAACAAACTATTTCCAGTTCATTAGTTTGCTTCCTTCGCAGGCGGAGGCCACCTTAGCCAACTGACCTTTCCCCAGAGCTGGTGCCAGCACCCCTTAAACAGAAGCACCTTTCCTGACACCGTTTGTTGAGCTCCTTGATCTCCTTTTGTCCCTCTTAACCTGGGCAAGTCAAATCCATAGATTAGCCCATGTGAAATGCCACTCCTAAAAACTGCTGCTTAACTTTCTCAACAGCATCTCGAGGACTTTGGGTTTCTCCTTTATTATGAACTTTTCAGAGCGTACAGTTAGTGCAATGTTATTACAGCTTTAGTGACCCAGGCTCAAATCCGGCGCTGTCTGTAAGGAATTTGTACGTTCTCCCCGTGTCTGCGCAGGTTTCCTCCCGCCCTTCAAAACGTACAGGGGTTGTAGGTTAATTGGAGTATTTGGGCCGGAAAGGCCTTTTTCTGTGCTGTATGTCTAATTTTCAATCTGAGATATGGGTAAACAAGAGAGACTATAGAAGCTGGAAAACTGGAGAAGCTCACAAAATGGTGGAGGAAAACTGGGGGTCAGGCAGCATCTGTGGAAGGGGAAAAATAGTCGACGGTTCAGGAAGAAAAGCTACATCAGGAATAGTTTCTGGAAAGGAAGAAATAGGAGAAGGAGTAGGTCATTTACCCATCGAACCTGCTCTGCCATTAAATCGGATAGAACCATAGAACACTTCAGCACAGAAACAGGCCCCTTCGGCCCTTCTAGTCTGTGCCAAATCATTTTTCTACCTAGTTCCACTGACCTGAACCCAATCTATATCCCTCCGTACCTCTCCCATCCATGCACCTGTCCAAATTGTTCTTCAATGTTAAAATTGAGCTCACATTCACCACTTCAGCGGGCAGCTCGTTGCACACTCCCACTACTCTCTGTGTGAAGAAGTTACCTCTCATGTTCCCCCTAAACTTTTCCCCTTTCACCCTTAACCCATGACTTGGCAATGGACTCAGCTCCACCTTCTTGCCTTTTTCCAATAAGCCTTAATTCCTCTACTTTCTTTTTTTTAAAATTTTTTAATTTTTAATTTTTCACACCATAAATCACATTAACCATGATACACACATTTTCCTTTTCACACATATACAGTGCCATTTTCTCCCCCTCCCTCCTCCCATCCCACCCTCCCTACCTCCCCCCTCCCATCCATTTAAGGTATAAACTCTAGGATACATTAAACCAGTCAGACAATGTTGTCATTCAATAAAAATAGACCAGAAATTCCACTGAGTCCATTCTTTTCATTTCCTTTTCCTTCCGCTAACTTAGGTAGTGATTGTCCCCGGTAGGTTTTCGCTATTATGTTTAATGTAAGGCTCCCATATTTGTTCGAATATTTCAATATTATTTCTTAGACTATATGTTATTTTTTCTAATGGAATACATTTATTCATTTCTATATACCATTGTTGTATTTTCAAATTATCTTCCAATTTCCAGGTTGACATAATACATTTTTTTGCTACGGCTAGAGCTATCTTAACAAATCTTTTTTGTGCATCCTCCAAATCAATTCCAAATTCTTTGTTTTTTATGTTACTTAGGAGGAAGATCTCTGGATTCTTTGGTATATTGTTTTCTGTTATTTTATTTAATATCTGATTGAGATCTTCCCAAAATTTTTCTACTTTCTCACATGTCCAGATTGCATGAATTGTTGTTCCCATTTCTTTTTTACATCGAAAACATCTATCAGATACTGTTGGGTCCCATTTATTTAACTTTTGAGGTGTAATGTATAGCCTGTGTATCCAGTTATATTGCATCATACGTAACCTCGTATTTATTGTATTTCTCATCGTCCCAGAGCATAACTTCTCCCATGTTTCCTTTTTTATCTTTATATTTAAATCTTGTTCCCATTTTTGTTTAGTTTTACCATTTGTTTCCTCATTCTCCTTTTCTTGCAGTTTAATATACATATTTGTTATAAATCTTTTGATTATCATTGTATCTGTAATCACATATTCAAAGTTACTTCCCTCTGGCAAACTCAAACTGCTTCCTAATTTATCCTTCAAGTAGGATCTCAACTGGTAGTATGCCAGCGCTGTATCTTGAGTTATATTGTATTTATCTTTCATTTGTTCAAAGGATAAGAATCTATTTCCTGAAAAACAATTTTCTATTCTTTTAATCCCTTTTTTCTCCCATTCTCTAAAGGAAAGGTTATCTATTGTAAAAGGGAGTAACTTGTTTTGCGTCAATATTAGTTTTGCAATTGATAATTTGTTTTATTTCTTTCTACATGAATCTTCTTCCAAATATTGAGTAGATGATGTAATACTGGAGAACTTCTGTGTTGTACCAATTTTTCATCCCATTTATATAATATGTGTTCAGGTATCTTTTCCCCTATTTTATCTAATTCTAACCTAGTCCAATCTGGCTTTTCCCTTATTTGATAAAAATCTGATAGGTATCTTAATTGTGCGGCTCTGTAATAATTTTTAAAGTTTGGCAGTTGTAAGCCTCCTTGTTTATACCATTCTGTTAATTTATCTAGTGCTATCCTCGGTTTCCCCCCTTTCCATAAAAATTTCCTTATTATTTTCTTTAACTCCTTGAAGAATTTCTCTGTCAGGTGTATTGGCAATGCCTGAAATAGGTATAATATCCTTGGAAAAATGTTCATTTTAATACAGTAATTCCTCTACTTTCGAAAAATACATCTACCTGTGTTTTAAATATATTCAATGAGGCAGCCTCCACTGTTTCCCTGATCAGAGAGTTCCACAGATTCATCGCTCTCTTTGAAAAGAGGTTCCTCTTTATCTCCTCGAACCTTGAGGTTGTGTCCCTGGTTCTAGTCTCACCTACCAGTGGAAGCAGCATCCTTGCCTCTACCTTATCTATGGTTTTCATAATTTTATATCATTCTATTCTTCCTGTCATTGTTCTGAGTTCCGATTGTAGTCCCAGCTGACTCAATCTCTCCTCATTGGCTAACCCCCTCATCTCTGGAATCAACCTGATGATTCTCCTCTGTACCTCCTCAAAGCAAGTATATCCTTTGTCATATAAGGAGATTGGGTAGTACGTTTAGCGTAGCGGTTAGTGCAACACTATTATGGCAGCAGAAATAGGGTCTGGGGTTTGAATCCCGCGCTATCTGTAAGGAGTTTGTATGTTCTCCCCATGTCTGTATGGGTTTTCTCTGGGTGTTATGGTTTCCTCCCACTATTCAAAACATGCATAGGATTGTAGGTCAATTGGATGTAAATTGGGCGGCACAGACTCGTGGGCTGAAATGGCCTATTACTGTACAGTATGTTTGTAAAATCTGTAAAAATAACTGCACTCAGTAGTCCAGATGTCGCCTCACCAATACCCTGTACAGTTGCAGCATAACCTCCTTGTTCTTAAATTCAATCTCCGTAGAATGAAGGCCAACATTCCAAGTGCCTTCTTGATTACCTGTTGCACCTGAACTAGATTATGGAATTTTAGAAGCCATTTTCCCATAATCTTCCTGATATGTTTCTAACCCAAGGTCAACTGTGCTGGTGTTGGTTTCGTTGAGCTGAAACAACATCTCTTCAGAAATGGATTCCTTCAGAAGTTGGCAGAGGTTCTGGTTTGTCCGGCTGCTGTGCTGACTTACCTCCCTCTACCTCAACTAAACCCGGACCCTATACCCTGGTAACTGGGTTGCTTGGTGACTTGCAAACTCTACTGTCTGAACTTGTTCAATGAAATGTTCTTTCCTAAGTAAGAAATACCTTACAGATCCAAACTAGTGTAATTGTGAATTTGGTAAAACCCCTGGTATCTTGCACCTAATGGGATTGGTAGTCTGTAGACTTTTGTCTTTCACTCTTAACATACAGAGAGTTTGTGAATTTGGTGCAGACAAGGGAGTCATGCAGTCAGAGGATCTTCAGCTCACCCAGGTGCATGCTGCATCAGATCCTATTTGTACTACCAGAATGACTCTTACAGGGATAAGGAGGCACTTTAAAAGAGTCGCCCCAACAGTGAGTGGCACCTTCACCCTGGGCGACGTTATTCAAACAGCTGCTAGGAGCAAAGCCCGACCAAGGCATTCCTCTGGCTGAATATCTGCTCCCGTCCTCACCCAAAGTTTATGTGTTTCTTCAGAGAACAGTTACTTTCACAATTTTAAACTTTTATTTAAATTTTAATTTATCATAATATTTATTTATTTGATTATTTTCCCTTTTGTTTTGCCGGTTGCTTGAATTCAGGATATCAGGGTTTTACTGTACATCAGAACAAACTCATTGGTTTGAAACTACTTTGGGATGTCCTGAGTTATGAAAGAAAGTGATGTTAGACGATGACAATCTTTGACAAGAGGAAATCTAACCCTTGAGAATCAGTGCATTACTATTTCAGGCAGCAAGATGCTGTGCAACTCAGTGTGTTAGGCAGCATGTGGGGTAGAGATGGTTGGTGAACATTGTGGTTCAGGATCCTTTGTTGAGACTAAGGTAAAAAAAAAAGGTGATATTACATATACTGAACACTTATAAAGGAGGAAGGGGTGGGGAAGAATCTGGGGCATCTGGTTCTACTGTTTTCATAACTTCTTCACCTATTTCTCTACGTACATTTTTTCTCTAACTTTCCCAAAGTGGTCTCTCCTCTACCTTTCCACCTCTCACACCTTCTGCTATATACCCTATCACCTTGTCCTTCCCCAGACTTCTTTCCTCCTTTATATTCATAATGGCACCCTATTTACCTTAGCTTTAGTAAAGCGTCCTGACGCAGCATTGACCGAGCTTCTGTCCCCATTGCCCCACTGAGTTCCTCCTACAGCTCAAAATTCCAGCATCTGGTGTTTCTCTAATGCATTACTATTGCCAAATTTCTGGTCGTCAGCACCTTAGGGCCACCATTAACTAGAAACTCATGGGATCAGTCACACAAACTTTGTAGCTTCAAGAGTAGGTAAGATATGGGATGAGTGAATCACCTCCTGACTTCACAAAGCCTGTTCACAATTTACAAGGAACAAACAGGGAGCATGTGGGGATGTGTGCAGTTCCAGCAAAACCCAAGGAACTGCCCACTCAATTGGCACCCCATTCTTTACCTGAAACCTTCATTCTCTCCCCCATAGCATCTGCTTTGTGCAGGCTCTAAAATATCCATTTCCCTCCCTCAGTTTCATTGGGTTATCTCCATGCCTTGCTCCAGATTACAGAAACACATACTCCCAGCTCTGTGGTGGGCAATTACCAGATAGCCATGGAGAAAGAGTGAAGGGTGTGACCGGAGCTTTCTAGAAGACGGCCAATTTTCCCACTGACTCCGAGGTGGCACCGTACAAAAGTGCCAGCGACCCGGATTCGAATCCAGTGCCGTCTGTAAAGAATTTGTATGTTCTACCGTGTCTTTTTTTTAAAATATGGAACGCTTCACGAATTTGCGTGTCATCCTTGCGCAGGGGCCATGCTAATCTTCTCTGTATCGTTCCAATTTTAGTATATGTGCTGCCGAAGTGAGCACGTTCTACCGTGTCTGTGTGGGCTTCCTCTGGGGGCTCCGATTTCCTTCCATCCTACAGGGTTGTTGTCAATTGGATGTAATTAGGTGGCTCGGGCTTGTGGGCTGAAAGGGCCTGTTGTGCTGTATGTCTAAAATTTTTTAAAAACCTTTGCCTTATGATTGCTCAAAATGAAGAAGGAACATACTGGAGCTCAAAGAAATCCAGTGTAAGCAGGAGAGCATCAAAATCTATGCACCCACCCGCCCTATAATACCAGCTGACTAATCTATGGAAGACTCTGCAATTCTGACATGAGCTCATGAGCCATAGAACTGAAGTGGAAGCAGGTCGTCCTCCATGCGCAAGAAGATCAGATTTCAGAGTAAATACATGACATCACATACATCCCTGAGATTCTTCTCCCTGCGGGCATGGCAGAATTACAACTGATGGATAGTGAAAAAAAAAACAGAGTAAACATGTAAACAAAGAACTGTAAACAGATAACAAATGTAAACAAACTGACTGCGTAATACAGAGAGAAAAAAAATCAAAGTCCACGGGTAAGAGTTCTTAACTCAGTCCCCGATTGAGTTTGTGGTTGAGGAGTCTGATGGTGGAGGGGGAGCAGCTGTCCCTGAACCTGGTGGTGTGAGTCTTGTGGCACCTCTATCTCATTACAGAAATTAAATAAGAAAGCCTGCAGATGCTGAGGTTGAGTACAGCATACAAATGTGCTGGAGAAACTCAGCAATTCACCCAGCATTTATTGGAAGTAAAGGGGTCACCAATGTTTCAGACTTGGGCCCTTCCTCAGGTGTAAGCAAAAACAGACAACTGGCTAAAAAGGTGTCAGTTCAGGATAAAGACATTGCAAGGAGCTCAGAGAAGGTTTACTAGTCAGGGCACTCTCCCAGCAGACAGCATTAACATTGACCTTCAGTTTCTATTAAACTCCTCTCTCAAGTCTTTTCTTTTCGCTATCCCTCTGTCTCCTTTACTGAACCTCTCCATTCAGAGAGCTATCTCCTCCCGCTATCACTTCTCACCTTTTTTCTCTTCTACCCTCCGAACTGTATCCACCACCTTTGTCCTTTTAACTATGTACTCCTCCCTCTGCCCCTTCCTCCCTCCTCTTCCCCTGTCATTTTATTCAGACATCTGCCAACTTTTTGCTCATAGCTTGATGAAGGATGCAGGCCATTGGTTACCCTTTATTTCCTAAAGATGTTGCGCAGCCTGCTGAGTTTCTCCAGGACTTTTGTGTATTCCATTATAATCAAGGCATCTACAAACTTTTTAATTTAGACATACAGCACGATAACAGACCCTTTCGGCCCACGAGCCTGTGTCACCCAAAAAACCCAATTAACCTAGAATCCTTGTAATTTTTGAAGGGTGGGAGGAAACTGAAGCACCTGGATGAAACCCACGTAGACATGGGGAGAACATACAAAGTCCTTACAGCGCGGAATTCGAACCCAGGCCATTGGCGCTGTACTAGTGTTGGGCTAATGTGTGGAAGGGTTTGTGGGGTGCTGCAGAAAGCAAGTTCCAAGATTCGAATCACAATCACCAATGATCTTTATTAGATAACCTGTTGAACAATAAAACAGTGCAATGGCTCTCCTGTTCACACACTCGTGCAGACTCACACCCAACCTTGGGACTTGTTGGGGAAGGAAGGGGCTCACTGCAGTGGGAGGCAAGAGAGGAGGATTCCCTGAGTGTTGGACCCCGAGGGAAAATGTGCCCTTGTGTCAGGGCTACCCATAGGGATTTCACAGCCTCCCACCCCAGGGGATACGGGGGACTGTGGCTCTTCTCCAGTGTCTCCGTGCACCTGGATACACAGGCTAGCCTTAGGGAGCACTGTGGCCTGTTTTCTCGCTGATAGCATCCACTGTAGTGACCATGGGCACATCTGGGCAGGGAGCAGGAGAATCCCCACGTGAGGAAAGAGAGAGAGAAAGAACCCGCTCAGACTTAAATATATCTCGCTCTGCTGAGCAGGGATCAATGCTTGAATTTCCCGCTCTGCAGAGCAGGGGCAAATGACCAGGGCCAGCCAGTGACAGTGTGTACTCAGGCTTGTGGGTGGGCACGCACCTGATTGGTTGCTGGACAGTGGGGCTTTTGATAAAAGGAGATTGCTGATTGGCCAGCAGTACAGCTAACCACTATACTTACCAGATTGTTAACTGCAATGAACAGCTATCGTGAGAAAAATTGAGACAAGTTAGTCTTGTCTCCCCAAGTTTAGAATGGAACAATTGAAACAATAAAAATCCTGAGGGGTCCTGAGAGAGTGGAAAATCTTGAGCTAAGGGGTCACTTTTTAAAAAGAAGTTTCCCATTTAGCGTGGAAACTGACTCTTTATTCCAACTTACCCAAGACAGATGGGGCAACATTTTTTCTCTCAGAGATTGTGGGACTTTGGAACTTACTTTCTCAAGGGACAGTGGAATCTGAGTGAACATTTTTGAGGCCGAGGTTAATAGTTGAAATATTGTGGACCACCTGTGTTGCCTCTTCCAGCTAATTCACAGAGATGTGTGTAAATTTTGAAAATGCATTCTACTTACAAGTTAAATCATTTTCCAACACTGACTTTACATTTCATTTAGCCTAACACTGTTACAACGCCAACGGCCGGAGTTCGAATCCAGCGCTGTCTGTAAGGAGTTTGTACGTTCTCCCCATGTCTGCGTGGGTTTCCTCTGGGAGTTCCGTTTTCCTTCCACGCTTCAAAACGTACCGGGGTTGTAGGTCAATTGGGTGTAATTGAGCGGCACGGGTTTGTGGGCCAAAAGGGCCTGTTACCGTGCTGTATGTATAAATGTAAATTGCATCAGTTGTTTAATTACATGGGAGAGTTTGAAGATAATACTTTTGGGCTGAGAATCAGGAAATGAAGAAACAGTTCAGCTGGAAACAGAATGAGATCAGTTTCTGATAACTTGTGATTTAGAGCTGAAAGATGAGGCGCAGCTGTCCAGGATGCATACCTGTGAAATTGGGGTGGAGATTTAATACGCCAGAGTGTTAATTATATCCTCTCTATTGCTCACTCTTATCCTCCAGTGTGTTGTGGCTGCTTCCACTGCTCCAGTACGCAGTAACGTGGAATCAGGCAGACTGTGGAAACTCTTCTGTGCAGCCTTGTCACAAGCTTTTCTGTGCGGCCCCTATCTTAACTTTCATGGCTGACTTTAGTTCTGTAACTCTTAACATTCCTGGCATTGTACCTAGCTAAGGTTTGTCACTCTTAGTTTTCAGTTTGTAACTGACCCTCCACCTTGATCTTGTCGAGAGGGGAAGATACACCCTTTGAGTGAAGGAGACTGTTTCCTCCACCAGGCCAGGCTCTGAATTCAAGGTTTTACTCCCATGTTCTGGACTCTGTCCATCTGTTTCTCTCAAACTATGAGTCAACAATTCAATGAGTCATACAGCATGAAAACAGGTCCATTCTCCAACTCATTCATTCCCTTGCTGACCAAAATAGAACCAAAATATTACAGCATTAGGCCCTTTGACCCTTGATATTGTGCCGACCTATATATTTCTACCAAAAAAGATGAAAACTTCCCTACCTCGTAACCCTCTATTTTATTTTCATCCATGTGCCTGTCTAAAAGTGTTGTAAATGTTCATAATGTTTCATCTTCCACCACCACCCCTGGCAATGCATTCCACTCTTTGTAAAAAAAAAACTTACCTCTGATGTCTGCCCTAAATTTTCCTCCCTTCACTTTGTACAGAACTGAATAGGGTAGACAGTCAGGAACTTTTTTCCAAGGTAAAAATATCCAATATTTTTACCTTGGTGAGCAGGGGTGGGGGAGTGTAAACGAGGACAAATTTTTACACAGACCGTGGGAGGTGTCTGGAATGGGCTGGCAGGGGTAGTGGTGGAAGATAGAACCATTTAAGAAGCTTGCAGACAGACACACAAACATGCAGGGATATGGGTCATGTACAGGCAGCTAAACTTTGTTCAATTTGGGCATCATGTTTAAGGCACACATATGGGCCAGAGACCCTGTTCCTCTGCTGTACAGTTCTGTGCTGTAAGCTGCCTCCCTGAGCTCGTCTTATTTGCCTTCATTTGGCCCATATCACTCCAGACCTTTCATTTCCATGCATCCGTCCAAATATCTTTCAAATGTTATAATGATATTGTTTTCAATATCTGAATTACAATGGCCATTATTCTGATCCCTCCCTGGAGTTTGCCAGGGTGGAGATTGAAATGTTGTCAAGCATTGGAGGTGAAAATTAATTTCTCATAAGTACTTGCAACAAAGAAGGAGGCCCTTCAGTCTGTCACGCAGTGCTGGATGGACATGTACAGTTCCCATTGCCCATTTATTTGCCACTAACCTGTTCTCTCTCCCGTGCCCATAATCTCCCCCTGCTTCTCCTTCTACCCACTTACACATCAAGTCGAGTTTATTGTCATCTGATTGTACAAGTACAACCCGCCAAAACAGCGTTCTCTGGTCCTCGGTGCAAAACCTGCAGACGCACAACCAGATATAACACACATATCGACAAATAATACATATGCAGGACAAGTATTTTATTTATAATAAATAAATATTGTTTGGACAAATTAGAGTTTTGGAGGGTTAGTGTGGGCAGTTCCTTTGGTCGTTCAGCATTCTTGTTGCCCATGAGAAGAAGCTGATCCTCAGCCTGGTGGAGCTGGCTCTGATCCTCCTGGATCTCTAAATTTTAAATTTAAATATACAGCACAGTAACGGGCCCTTTCAGCCCATGAGCTCATGCTGCCCAATTACACCCTATTAACCTACAATCCCCACTACTTTTTGAAGGGTGGGAGGAAACCGGAGCCTCCAGAGGAAACCCATGCTGACATAGGGAGAATGTACACAGTGCGGGATTCGAACCCCGTCCTGATCGCTGGCGCCGGCCGGTACAACATTGTGCTAACCGTACAAGCAGCTATTTAATGTACTGAGCTGCGCACCTTTGGGATGTGTCTGAAAACTTGGGCGACCCAAGCAGTCACAAGAAGAATGAGCAATTCCTCTCAGTCAGAAGCCTAGGTCAGGGTTTCCTTCCTTCCGAGCATTCATTGGTCTTTCAGAGAAAAAAAGCCTGTTTTCCAGATGATAAATTCTGGTGACATGATGGGGTTTGGAAGACAATCCACAATTGAGGGAGATGTTCGATTAGATTTAGTTTTTTAGTTTTTTTTTAAAATATATTTTTATTTGGATTAACTTAGGAAATATGGGTTTAACATGATTATGATAGATTAATTCAATAACTTGTTTCTCATTTGGCTCGAGGGACTTCTAATGTAGTCCCATCCTTTTTTTGTACTTGTATGTTATATGAGATGACTTGTTATGTGTTTTCCTTAAAAATTTGTATCCACAGTATTAACTCCGATTATCGGAAATGGTTGGGACTGGGCCCTACGTTGGATAAATGTTTTTTTCTGAGGACTGGTCATTTTTTTAAAAACAGCCCAGAAGCAACAGCAAATCACTTGTATCAATGTTTAAACAACAAGGAAAGGCTTTTTAAGCATTAAAATAACATTTAATTCTCACCAAAAAAAAACACTGGTTGCCGCCGATCACCAACACATCCCAACTGCTGCCCGCTGATCCCTGGGGAGGCTTCCCAGGCCAATGGAACACTCATTGGTGGGTCCCAGTCACTGGAGCTCTTGACACCCAAGTCCCGACTCCAAATCCTCCCCTAGACCTACTGCACATGCACAATGGGGGCATAGGCTAAGAGGAGGGTTGGGGAGGGAAGGAACGCCACTGAGCCTGAGGTCCCACTCCTGCCTGGGAGACCGTTCTCCTTGATGTCACCGGGACAAGGGATTCTTCCAAACACTTGCAGCTGGGAGACAGTGGCGCGCAGTTTGAGAGGGAGCGTTGCAGAGAAAAGTCAATAGGGGGAATGTAAAGAAGAAATGGAAAGAGAGAGGGGAGGAAGTTACCCGAAATGAGGATAATTGTTGTTCTAATTTCACGTTGAGTGAATTTTTTTTCAACCTGTGAGGTCAGTTCAGTTCCAAAAGAAATTCAGATAAATGAGGATTTCTGATTGTTTTGGATTATTCTCATTTATTCAAAATTTAAAACATTTTTGGATAAATGAGGACTTTGGAGTATCTGATTTTAGATACTTGGAGTTGCACTGTATGTTAAGCTCAATAAAAATATTTAAAAAGAAAGAAAGGCAGTCTCTGAGAGGAGCAATAACTCGGGGTGCCGCGTGGTCACTACTCCGCGTGGAAGGACAGAACATCAAGAAGCAGGGTGCTTGTGCCCGGGTGGAGGCAGCTGAGCTATGAGGAAAGCAAGGAGGAAAGAACAGGCTTTAGGAAGCACATGATCTAATGAGTGAGAAGTGACGGGGTGTGAGAAAAAAAGGGACCATGGCCGTGTATAGGGACACCATACTCTGAGTGGAAAGCCCTGCAAAAGGTAGTGGACACAGCCCAGCACATCACGGGCAAAACCCTCCCCACTATCGAGTACATCTACATAGAACACTGGCGACAGAGAACAGCAGCAATCATCAAGGATCCACACTATGCTCTGTTCTCACTGTTGCCATCAGGAAAAAGGTGTCAGTGCCACAAGACTCGCACCCCCAGGTTCAGGAAAAGCTGTTCCCCCTCCACCATTAGACTCCACAACAACAAACTCAATCAGGGACTCATTTGAGGACTTTATTGATTTTTTTCTCTCTCTGTATTGCAAAATCAGTTTGTTTACATTTCTTTATTTCTTTACGTGTGTATATTTCTTCTTGAGTACAGTTTTTGCACTATCAACAAGTAGTAATTCTGCCATGCCCACAGAAAAAAGAATCTCAGGGTTGTATGTGATGTCATGTCAGACAATAAATCTGAACTTAGACTTTGATGATACACAAGAAACAATAAGAAGGTACAGCCAGAAAATGTTATCTTGCATTAGTCAGGAATTAAATACTAAGTAAGGATGCTTTGTTACTTCTTAGACCAGTGGTTGACAACCTTTTTCTTTCCACTCACATACCACTTTAACTAATCCCCTACAACCACAGAACAGCTATGGCATAGGATGCCAGAGGTGCTCTGTGATTAGTTAGTAATGGATAACAAGGTGGTATGTGAGTGGAAAGAAAAAGGTTGAAAACCACTATATTAGACAGTCTCTGGAATCGACTTGCTTCCATTCGCATTTTTATTTCATTCTGCAATTTCTTCTTTGAAATTTAAAAGTAATTATTCCACACTTACACCTCCGCCATTTTTTTTCATTCAATCATTCTTCCCTTTTGTTCTATCCCTCCTCATTCTACTTTCCATGCATTTTAAAACCTTTTTCTCAGTAAATTTCCCAGAACCGATATAAGATCATCGACCTGCTTCATTGTCAAGGTCTTTCTCTGTACTGAGAAATTCCACCATTTTCTGTGCATATTACAAGATGCATATTATTCTAGTACAATCCAGTTGATTGCACAGGTTATCTGGACTCTGAAGGAAAAGAGCATAGCAAATGGTAGGAAATATTTCATACTACATGGGTTAGGTTGTGGAAGAGGAAATGGAGTTAAAATTTCAACTGGAGATTTGCTGGGGAAAACCTGTCAATGAAGGAGCTTCACTGAAATCATTAAACAATTCCTAGCATTTCTCAATGTTGCCCATGTTACGAGCCCAGAGGACCCCAAAACACAGAAGCATAGAAATTCACTGACAAACAGTTATTTAAACAAAAGTTGCTTTTAATTTTCTTTAAATATAAAAACAGGATCAAACTTTAACTTATTACTATTAACAGAACCCCTTTCTAATTCTAAATGCATGTAATGTGTATATGCTCAGGAAAGTGCTTTAATAGTCCAGTCATTCACTTCTCACTCCTTTGTATCAGGCAATTTTTATACTGTGCACAGAATTTAACATTTATAAATTTTCACCAGGCGCTGGTGCTTAAAGTTAAATGGTTACCGCTCAGTAAGGTTCTTCTTGGTTTCAGAGAGAAATTTGTTGCTCGTTGGACACACACAAACTGATTCCCTCCCATCAATCACTTCAGTGTCTTGCCGAAGAAACTTACCCCATCAAAGAAGATTTTCAAAGCTTGCAGAGGGATCTGGACCAGAGGGATAAATGGTCTAAAAAATGGGAGTTGGGATTTAAAGCAAAGAAGTGTGAGGTGTTGCATTTTGAAAGGACAAACCAAGGAAGGACAAGCTCGGTAAATGGTCGGGCACTGAGGAGTGCTGTAAAACAGAGGGATCTGGGAATTCAATTACATAATTCCCTGAAAGATGGGGTTGTAAAGAGAGCTTTTGGCATATTGCCATTCATAAAGCAAAGTATTGATTATAGGAGTTGGGATGTTATGGTAAAGTTGTATAAGAAATTGGTGAGGCCAAATTTGGAGTATGGCGTTCAGTTTTGGTCACATAACTACAGGAAATATATGATTGAAAGAGTGCAGAGAAGATTTATTAGGATGTTGCCTGGACTTGAAGAACTGAGTTACAGGGAAAGGTTAAACTGGTTAGGACTTTATTCCCTGAACCGCAGAAGAATGAGGGGAGATTTGATAGAGGTATTTAAAATTATTAGGGGTATAGACAGAGTAAATGTAGGGAGGCTTTTTCTACAGAGGGTAGGCAGGATACAAGCTATAGGACACGGGTTAAGGGTGAAAGGGGAAAAGCTTCGGGGGAACGTCTTCACATGCAGAGTGGTGGGAGTATAGAACGAGCTGCCGGCTGAAGTGGAGAATGCAGACTCGATTTTAACATTTAAGAAGTCTTTGGATGGGTGAAGGATGGAGGGATATGGTCCAGGTGCAAGTCAGTGGGAGTAGGGAGAATAATAGTTTGGCACAGACGAGAAGGGCCGAAGGGCCTGTTTCTGCGCTGTAATGTTTTATATGGTTTTCTATATGGGTTTTCCAAATGATAACCTTTGAGGTCACCACAGAGTTCTTCTAGTTTCCCTTATTTCAGGAGAAACACTCTATCCAGCCACACACACACACACACACACACACACTCTCTCTCTCTCTCTCCTCTCTCTCTCTCTCTCTCTCTCTCTCTCTCTCTCTCTCTCTCTCTCTCTCTCTCTCTCATGTTTGCCCTTTCCACTCTCTCTGTTTGTAAAAACCAGAACTTCTTGCAGGGCTAACCCAATCATTGAAATATCTTATCAGGACTTGAGTCTGGATTTGTTCCATTTGCACCTGCTTCTGAAGTTTCTTCCAAAGCAGTTCCATTGTCTTTTGCAAAGCCACTGGTGCCTGAGTGTCCAGCTTCAAGCAAAGTTCTTGCATTTTAAATGAGATATAAATATCTGTTTGTGAAGTGACCTACACTAAACCCCCCACAATCTATCTCTTTTAAAAATATCTTTCTATATAATATATAACCCATAACACCCAATATATAAAAAATATTTCAAAACAGTACAGGCCCTTTGGTCCACAATGTGGTGCCAACCTATGGAAACCTACTCTACATCAATCTAACTCTTCCCTACCTCACAGCCTATCACCCTCCATTTTTATTACATCCATGTGCCTAACCAAGAGTCTTTTAAATGTCCCTATGGTACCGGCCTACACCACCACCCCAGGCAATACATTCCAGGCTCCCACCCCTTTCTGTGTAAAAAAAAAACAAACAAAAAACAACCAAACCCTACCTGTATGGTGACCAAATGATTCGGTGTATTTAAGGCAAAGATTGAGAGGTTCTTGATTAGTCACGGCATCAAAGGTTATGGGGAGAATGGGTCAGCTCATGATTAAATAGCAGGGCAGACTCAATGGGCTGAATGGCTGTAAGACTTTTAACTTGGGTAAAAGATCCTGACTGTCCACCCCATCAATTCCTCTCATGGATTTTTATATTTCTGATAGGTTGTCCCTCAGCCTCCTCTGCATTGCAGGGGCTATAAGAGTTCATGAAGATAAAGAGGGATTTGACAGAGAGGGACAAACCACTTCAATGGATACAAGTGGCAGATGATGAATAGGGATCCAGAAAGCTACACTTTCTATTCTTGCTCAGCTTCAGAGAGTAAAAACACAGAAATGCTGGAGGAACCATGGGGTGCAAATCCATACATTCCTCAAGGTCGCCGCGCATGTTGTTAGGATAGTTAAGAAGGTTTATGGGATGTTGGGCTTCATTAATAAGGGGATCAAGTTCAAAAGTCGAGAGCTCATGTTGCAATTCTACAAATCTCTGGTGAGACCATATATGGAATATTGTGTTCAGTTCTTGAGTGGAAGCTGTAAAGAGGATGCAGCGGAGATTGACCAGGATGTTGCCCAGATTGGAAGATAATTCTTATGAGGCGAGGTTCGCAGAGCTGGGGCTTTTCTTCTTTGGAACATAGAAGGAAGAGAGGAGTCTTGATAGAGGTTTTCAAGATAATGAGAGGAAATATTTCATACTACTAATGATAATAGATAGGGTGGACAACTAGTGTCTGTTTCCCAGGGTAGGAGTAGCAAACACCAGAGGACATGGGTACAAAGTGAAGGGAGGAAAGTTTAGGGGAGACATCAGGGGTAAGTTTTTTTTACATGGAGAGTTGTGGAATGCCCTGTCAGGGATAATGGTGGAGGCTGAAATATTGGGGGCATTTAAGAGACTCTTGGACACATGGATGGAAGAAAAATAGAGGGTTACTGGGTAAGGAGAGTTTAGTACTTTTTTTTAAGAAATAATGGGTCGGCGCAACATCGAGGACTGAGGTGCCTGCACTGTGCTGTAGTGTTCTCTGCAGGTCTCCTCCAGCATTTCTGTGTTTTTCGTACAATCACAACATCTGCAGACTGTTGTGCTCCACAGTTTTAATTAGTGCTTGGCTGAAAACAGGCAACGCATCATGAAGCAATGATCATCTTGATGACCTTGCTGAACAGTGCACGGGTTAATTTTTAATGACAGCCAAATTGCCATTAATAGAGACAGAAAATGACACTTTGAACGTTAGATCCTAAACCGTGCCTGACAGCAAGGATAAGGTGTAGCGAGCACTTCCTTCAGTTACGAATAAGAAAACTTTCTAAAAGGAGCTGGAAAACATAACAGGAAATTACTGATTTTAACTTGCATCCTCTGGATGGGATAATGTTACTGGTTTAACCAACTTTATCCTGCCAGTGTGAAGTTCAGAACCAAAGCTGCACAAAAAGAGACAGAATCTGCCCCTTGGCTCCATTGCTTCAGAATCATTTCTAAAAAAACAAATAATGGAATTTATTCTCTTTCTTCCCAACTGCGTTCTCTCAAGGCTGATCTTTTAATATTCATGCAACTCTTCAACAGCTGTCTGGTAATAGACACAAGCACATTCTGCATCCTGCTGTGTATTGCTGTCGTGAAATGCTCTGCACCTTTAATAACAAAAATACTATCCACAACCACCAGTCGCAAACCAAATTTAATGCACTTGCTGCTTCAGAGCCGAGGATCCTGCAACTCTTGTGTGGCTGTGAGAGTAGCAGGAAATGCCTGGTGTTTTCCTTTTGGATGCAAGATACTTTGGGACATCCTGAGGATGTGAATGAAGCCACAGAAGGTCAAGTTCCTGATTTGCTCTCTTGTTGAAGGGAGAATCCTAGGTGAAGCATTCAGACAGGGAGTGGAAAAAAGGAAGCTGGAACGCTCTACTCGAGAGTGACGGAGGCAGACACTCGCACAGTGTTTGAGAAGCATTTAGATGAGCATAGTTCAAAATTCCTTTATTGTCAAAAAATAGTACAGAACATGTAATATTACACAAAATTGCCTTCTGCCTGCCGTAAGGCAGTCAAAAATCACAAGATCCAAAGATCTAGGAGGGGAAGTAGCCCAATCAGTCCAACGAGACTGCTCTGCCATTCCATCATGAACTGATTCCTCCTCCTATTCAGCCCTTCTCCCATTAACCATTGATGCCAGACTATCTCTGCCAGAGTCACCATTAGTGTCACCCAGTGCCCCAATCGCAGTCATTGAGTCATACAGCATGGAAACAGATCTTTTGGCCCAACTTGCCCACTTCAATCACGCTGTAAAAACACGATGCTGGAGAAACTCAGCAGGTCAAACCGTGTACTGAATGTAGCAAAGATCAAGATACCGAACCAACATTTCAGGCTTGAGCCCATCAAGGTCTGAGCAAAATGTCGATTCTGTATTTTTATCTTTGCTGTATAAAGGACACTGTTGGACCTGCTGAGTTTCTCCAGCATCGTATTTTTACTTCAACCACGGTGTCTGCAGACTTTCCTGTTTCACTTCTTTCCTTCCTCCAGCAGTTAGCTTTTGCTGCAGATTCCACCAACAACAGTCCGACCACAATGTCCCACCCACCAAAAGTCCAACCACAATGTCCCACCCACCAACAGTCCAACCACAATGTCCCACCCTACAACAGTCCGACCACAATGTCCCACCCACCAACAGTCCGACCAACAATGTCCCACCCAACAACAGACCGACCAACAATGTCCCACCCAACAACAGTTCGACCACAATGTCCCACCCTACAACAGTCCGTCCACAATGTCCCACCCTACAACAGTCCGACCAACAATGTCCCACCCAACAACAGTCCGACCACAATGTCCCAGCCACCAACAGTCCGACCAACAGTGTCCTACCCAACAACAGACCGACCAACAATGTCCCACCCAACAACAGTTCGACCACAATGTCCCACCCACCAACAGTCCGACCAACAATGTCCCACCCAACAACAGTCCGACCACAATGTCCCAGCCACCAACAGTCTGACCAACAGTGTCCCACCCAACAACAGACCGACCAACAATGTCCCACCCACCAACAGTCCGACCAACAATGTCCCACCCAACAACAGTTCGACCACAATGTCCCAGCCACCAACAGTCTGACCAACAGTGTCCCACCCAACAACAGACCGACCAACAATGTCCCACCCAACAACAGTTCGACCACAATGTCCCACCCAACAACAGTCTGGTCACAATGTCCTTCACAACACAGTCTGACCAATAATGTCCCATCCACCTGCCTGCCTTTGGCTTACATCCATGTAAACCAACCATTCTCAACCTTTTTTTTGGCTATGCACACTCCTCCCCCACCCTTAGGACCCTGCTCAAAGTTTGTGGCCAACCTTCTCTGTGAAGCAGTCATTTAATTAATTTATTCTGTACTTTTTCCCACAATACACCTTTGGGTTCCCCCTTATTAAGGATTTCAATCCATGCCCCCCCCCCTTTAAATATGCAGTGGTCCCAGGGTGTGGGGGGGGGGGGGTGTGAAGCTGTTGAAAATGGCTGCTCTAAACCCGTCCAATCCATGGATCCATCTATTTATGTTTTAAACATTTGAATAGTACCTGGGTCAACCACTTTGGCCAGCGGCCCATTCTATTTGCCCATCAACCTCTGCATAAAAGAGTTACCTCTTAGTTTCCTCTTTAATCTCTCCCCCTCTCCTTAAATCAGTGACCCTCTGGTTACTGATTCTCACAAATCACTTAAGTACGGAGGGCTACCAACCAAATGGTGGTAAGTGGGATAAGTACAGGTGGGTCCTCAATGTTTCTGTGCTGTGTAACTGGGCAAGATCAGAGATCAGAGGCCGGGAGAAAACCATGCCATGATGTGAACAGGACCCATGTCTTTGGTGGAAGGAAGAGAACAAAGGAGGGGATGAACTCCATGTCTCTGAGGACTCTGGATAAAAAAAAAATGAGGAAAGTATTGACTGTTCAGCCTGTCTAGCCCTCTCTACCATTCAGCATCATGGCTGGTCCTGTTTCTCAATTCCCTCTTCCCTTGATCCCTAATCTCCTTGATAGCTTTAATGAGCACAGGTCTCTCGATCTCAGCCCTGAATATCTGAGTGTCTGAGGACGCAAAGCCAGAGATGTACAGCATGGAAACAGGCCCTTCAATTCAACTCATCCATTTGCCTATGTTTGGCCCAGTTCCCTCTCAACTTGTCCTTTTACCATATCAGATACTATTTATTTTCATGTAATAAAAAAGAGAAGTAATATTACATGAAATTGCCTTTAGTCTGTGTTAAGACAGACAAAGATTCGCCATTAGCATTGCCTGATACCCCTTACAATCAGAGAAAGAGAATCAAAAAAGAGTCCCTTCAGAGTCCCCAGGTGCCGTGAATTCACCTCCAGTGTTTCTCCAGCCACAAAAGACTCCAGTTTTGTTCAAACCATCAACCCGAGCTTGGATCCAAACCTTCAACGGGATGAGGAGGTCCTTTGGGAGCCCTTCTTGCCCTCAGCGCCCTCTCGAATCCCGGCTCTGATACCTGGTTCTCATGAGCCAGTCTTCAGCAGCCCGCAACCTGGTGCGAGTCCTTCGACCTCAAGTTGCCCGCCACCTGCATGGGCTCCTTGTTCGCATGTCGCCAACAGCTCGTTGCCTGTGTGTGCCCTTCAGTCGCTGAGCCTCTTGCTGGTCCTCCACTATAGCCACCATCCTTGGGGTTGTTATAGAAATACAAAGTTCAGGAGGAACTCGACGGGTCAGGCAGCATCCATGGTAAGCATTAACATTGTTATTGTACCCAGCTCTCCGTGACATCTGTCAGCTACTTCCTCATACCCAATAGCTGTTGTGTGGAAAAAAAGTTGTTCTTCAGGTCTCCATTAAATCTTCCTCACTCACCTGAAATCCATGCTCTCTCATTTTAGACTCCCCTCCCCTAGGGAAAAAAAGACTACAACTAAAACATTAGAATATTATAGCGCAGAAATAGGTCCCTTTGGGCCTTCTAGTCTGTGCCAAACCATTTTTTTTGCCTAGTCCCACTGCCCTCCATCCAGTCCATAGCCCTCCATCCCTCTCCCATTCGTGTACCTGTCCATATTCTTCTGAAATATTAAAATTGAGCCCACCATTTCACTATTTTAGCTGGCAACTCGTTCCACACTCCCACCACTCTCTGTGCGAATATGTTTCCTCTCATGTTCCCCCTAAACTTTTCCCCTTTCATTCTTAACCCATGTCCTTTGGTTTGTATCTCACACTGCACCTAATATCCTGAATATGCCTGGGATTTTCTGATCTCTGTAACTCAGTTCGTGAAGTCCAGGCAATATCCTAGTAAATCTTCTCGGCATTCTTTCTATCTTATTGATATTTTTCCTGTAGTTCGATGACCAAAACTGCCCACAATGCTCCAAATTTAGCCTCACCAATGTCTTATGCAACTTTACCAGAACATCCCAAATCCTACACTTAATACAGTACATTTCAATTATCCAAAATGCTTGGGACAGGATGTTTTTTGGTAAACCTGAGCAATGGCTTTAGGCAGGCCAGAAGCGTCAGAAGGATACTTATATCGGCCATCGCCGATCCCCAACACTTCCTAACTGTTGTTGCCGATCCTGCCTGGGAGCCCAAGATCCTCGCTCCTGCCACCGTCGAAGGTCCCCAACACCTCCTCACCGCCATCGCCAATCCTTCCTGGGAGCCCGAGGTCCCCGTTCCTGCCTGGGAGCAAGAGGTCCCCAATCCTGCTGCCGTCACAGATCCCTGGCACCTCCTCCCCAACGCTGTCCCTGCCCCTGGCCGGGAACCAGAGGTCCCCATTGCTGCTGCTGTTACCAATCCCCAACACCACCCCACCACTGTCACTGATCCTGCCCAGGAGCCTGAGCTCCATGCTCTTGCCGGTGTCGCCGATCCCCGACACCTCACCACTACCACTGTCGCCAATCCTGCCCGGGAGCCTGAGGTCCCTGCTCCTGCTCAGGAGGCCGAGGTCCCTGCCCCTACCCAGGCGGCAGCTCTCCTTGATGATGCTGGGACAGTAGAGAACCAAGCACAGTGGGAGATAAAGAAGAAATGGAAAGGGAGGGGGGAGGGTGTTACATGAAATGAGAATCTTCCCACTGACTTCCTCAGTTGCTCACTGTTGGCTTAAGATTCCAACCTGCATCTCTGAGCCAACATCCAGCCATTCAGTGTTTTCATCCCGGCTGGTTCTGAGCTGCTGTTACCAAAATGATGCCAACAGAGCGTTAGAGCCCCACATGAGCACATCAGGTGAATTTTTTTTCAACTTGTAATGTCATGTTGCCACCAAAAAAAAAAATTAGATAACTGGGATTTTTGATTAAATGGTTTTCGGATAATCGTAAAGGTACTTTGATTTATGAAGGCCAATATGCCAAAAGCTCGTTTTACAACTCTATCCACCCATGATGCCTCTTTCAGGAAATTATCTATCTGGATTCCCAGGTCCTTCTGTTCTACCACACTCCTCATGCCCGACCATTTACCATGTTTTTGTCTTTTCTTGGTTTGTCCTTCCAAAATGCAACACCTCGCGCTTATCTGGATTAAATTCCATCTGCCACTTTTCAGCCCGTTTTTCCAGCTGGTCCAGATCCCTCTGAACCTTTGAAAACCTTCCTCGCTGTCCACAATGCCTCCAATCTTAGTCTCATCTGCAAACTTTCTGATCAATTTACCACATTATCATCCAGATCATTGATATAGACGATGAACAACAATGGTCCCAGCACCGATCCCTGAGGCACACCACTAGTCACAGGCCTCCAGTCTGAGAAGCAACCATCCACTACCACTCTCTGGCTTCACCCGTCCAGACATTGTCAAATCCAGTTCACTACTTCATCATGAATGAGCACCTAGCATCTGAACCTTCTTGACCAACCTCCCTTGTCAAAGGCCTCACTAAAGTCCATGTAGATAACATTCACAGCCTTTCCTTTGTCAACTTTCCTGGTAACCTCCTTGAAAAACTCTATAAGGGTGATTAAACGGGACCTACCATGCACAAAACCACGTTGACTATCCCTAATCGGTTTCTGGCTATTCTAATAATTGTCTATCTGATCATGGTTATCAGCCCACCTTCTTACCAACTCAACATGAAACCAAGGACGTGAAAAGTGCTGCAAAATGGCCTCCGTATTTGGGCAATGATCGTTCTCTTTTCTGGAATGCCCACAACCTGATCATGCAGCATTCTCCGCTTCTGTGGGGGCTGCCAACACCCTTGCCAACTCTACCCAAGCCTTTTAGTGTGGGAGCTGCAGGTGAATGCCAGATATGGAGAGGATGAGGGGGGCATTTACAGCTTCAGCCCACAAGTCAATGGTGACCTGCAGCCGTGCCTTGGGATGCAGCTTGATGACAGAAGTTGAGACATCGTAGGGTGAACAGTGCAGTGCACAAAGATGCTGGAGAAACTCAGCAGGTCACCCAGCATCCAAAAAGGTCTTGACTTGCTGAGTTTCTCCAGCATGGTTGCATATTGCATTTGATCCCAGCATCTATAGCTTTTCTCGTTTAACTTCATAGGGTGGAGTTTTCCATTTGTCCTGTAGGATTGTCCCACTCCAGTGGAAATCCCATTGGATGTGAGATGGATTCTTAATTGCAGTGAGAAAGAACAGGAAAGATTCAGGGCCAAGGAAGCACCCTTGCTTGACGCATTGAGTTTGGGGCTGTTGGGGACCAATGAAAAATGGCAGCGCTGCCGTTGATGCAGACCTACGGAGATCAAGGAGAGGAGACACAGCGCTCCTCCACAGGGTTCTACCGTTCAGTCCAACTACTGACAGCTATTAAACGGCTGTTAAAGAGGCTGGCAGTGGTTTATTTTAAAATTCTGTGACCACGGGGTCTGGGCCCAAGATGGCGGCACCCATGTACAGCAGTGGCTTCAAGGGGTAGCAGAGGACAGGCATAGGGCACCAGAAATAGGAAAATCACCGCTCTTTTTTATAGAATCTTTTATTTTTCACTATATGAACCATTTCAACAAAAATATGTACAAACGTTTCTCATTAAATTTACACAGTGGCCTTTTTTCCCCCCCTCCCTCCCCTCTACCCACCCCCCTCCAATACCCATAAATATTCAACATATGCAATACAATAAAACCATAAGATAATATCTTCACACAAAGGAAAATAAACAAGAAAAATGCGTCATCTATTTATTACACACTGAATCTAGTCGTTTTGTCTTATCATTTTCATTCTCATTTTAGGGGATGGAGGTCTTAGGCACGCTCTCTCTGATATGTTCCATGTACGGTTCCCAACTATGTTTAAACATTGTGACATTATTTTTTAAATTATATGTTATTTTTTCCAATGGAATACATTTATTCATTTCTATGTATCATTGCTGTACTCTCAGGCTCTCTTCCACTTTCCAAGTTGATATTATACATTTTTTGCTATCATAATGAATTTTTTTTGCACTTTATCCAATTTGAGGCCTAATTCTCTACTTCTAATGTTACTTAAAAGAATATCTCTGGTTCTTTGGTATGTTATTTTTTGTAATTTTATTTAGTATCTGATTTAGTTCTTCTCAAAACGTATTTACTTTCGTACATGCCCAAGTTGCATGTAATGTTGTTCCCATTTCCTTCTTACAGCGAAAACATCTATCCAATAATGTTGAATCCCATTTTTTTTAATTTTAGAGGAGTGATATATACCCTGTGCAACCAATGATACTGTATCATGCGTAACCTTGTGTTTATTATATTCTTCATAGTTCCAGAACATAACTTTTCCCATACTTCATTTTTTATCTTTATGTTTAATCCTTTTCCCACTTCTGCTTAGGTTTATAGATTATTTCATTTTCCTTCTCTTGCAGCTTAATGTACATGTTGGTTATAAATCTTTTAATTATCATTGTGTCTGTAATCACATATTCAAAGCTGCTTCTTTCTTTTAGTGAGAGATAAAATTGGACCCCTTGTAGATAGCGAGGGGAGGCTGAGTGAGAAGTCTGAGGAAATGGGGGAAATTTTAAATGATTTCTTTGCCTCGGTATTCACTAGGGAAAAAAATGTTGAACCAGTTGAAGTAAAGAAAAATAGTGGGGAGGTCATGAAGCATATAAGGATAACCGAGGAGGTAGTGATGGCTGTGTTAAAAAAGATAAAGGTGGATAAATCTCCCGGACCGGACAAAATATTCCCTAGGACACTCAGGGAGGCTAGTGGACAGTTAGTGGGGCCATTAACAGAGATATTTAGGATGTCACTGGCCACGGGGGTGGTACCAAAGAATTGGAGGGTGGCGCATGTGGTTCCTCTGTTTAAGAAAGGGTCCAAATGCAAACCTGGGAATTATAGGCCTGTAAGTCTGACGTCTGTGGTGGGCAAGTTGATGGAAAGTGTTCTGAGGGATGCTATTTACAAATTTTTGGAGTACAAGGATTGATAGGGAGTAATCAGCATGGTTTTGTCAGGGGTAGATCATGATTGACAAACCTGATTGAGTTCTTCGAGGGGGTTATAAAAAAGGTTGATGAAGGGAAAGCTGTGGATGTTGTCTATTTGGACTTTAGTAAAGCTTTTGACAAAGTTCCCCACAGGAGGTTAGGAAAAAAGGTGGAGGCATTAGGTATAAATAAGGAGGTAGTGAAATGGATTCAGCAGTGGTTGGATGGAAGGTGTCAGAGAGTAGTGGTAGAAAATTGTTTGTCCAATTGGAGGCCGATGACTAGTGGAGTTCCTCAGGGTTTTTTTTTGAGAACAAAGAACTTTTATTATACTATTACAACAATGCAAAGTTGGGTGCTTCCCCTTACCCTGGGAATACACACCGATACTGGGGCTGACCCAACTTTTATACATTTCATTTCAGTACAGAGATACCTTCACCCCAACATTCTTCTGCCTCCTGGATTGGTTTAGCATTAGGTAATTCTGCCCACATGGATTCTAACTTCTCATCAGTTTATGTGTCTTCCTGCAAACTTGTTAGCCAGAGAAGTATCATGTCTTTGTTCTTCACTCATTAATCAATCCCTAAGACTTGCTAAAGCTATCTACTTGTTATCCTGTTTTTTTTATTTTTAATTTTTTTATTTTTCACACCATAAATCATGTTAGCCATGATATACACTTTTTCTTTTTCACACATATACAGTGACTTTTTCTCCCCCCCCCCCCCGCCCCCCCCCCCCCCGAGTTCCTCAGGGTTCGGTCCTGGGTCCACTATTATTTGTTATATATATTAACGATCTGGATGTAGGGGGAGAGAATTGGATAAGCAAGTTTGCGGATGACACAAAGATTGGTGGTGTTGTGGACAGTGAGGTAGATTACTGTAGATTAAAAGGTGATTTAGGAAGGCTGGAGGTGTGGGCTGAGAAATGGCTGATGGAATTTATTACATAGAAATGTGAGGTGCTGCATTTTGGAAAGGCAAATTTAAATAGGTCATATACATTGAATGGTAGACAATTGAGGAGTGCAGAGCAATAAAGGGATTTAGGAGTTATGGTAAATAGTACCCTCAAGGCTGATACTCAGGTAGATGGTGTGGTGAAGAAGGCATTTGGAATGTTGGCCTTCATAAATCGGAGTATTGAATTCAAGAGTAGGGAGGTTATGATGAAATTGTACAAGGCATTGGTGAGGCCAAATTTGGAGTACTGTGTACAGTTTTGGTCACCAAATTATAGGAAAGATATAAACAAAATAGAGCGAGTGCAGAGAAGGTTCACGAGAATGTTGATAGGATTTCAGGGTCTGAGTTACAGGGAAAGGTTGTGCAGACTGGGGCTTTTTTCTCTGGAGCGTAGAAGATTGAGAGGGGACTTGATAGAGGTGTTTAAGATTTTAAAAGGGACAGACAGAGTAAACGTGGATAGGCTATTTCAATTAAGAGTGGGGGAGATTCAAACTAGAGGACATGGTTTAAGATTGAAGGGGGAAAATTATAAGGGGAACATGAGGGGAAATTTCTTTACGCAGAGGGTGGTGGGGATGTGGAATGAGCTTCCGGCAGACGTGGTCGAGGCGAGATCATTGGTTACATTTAAGGAAAGACTGGATCGTTACATGGATAGGAGGGGACTAGATGGGTATGGACCGGGTGCTGGTCAGTGGGACTAGGAGGGTGGGGATTTGCTACGGCATGGACTAGTAGGGCCGAACTGGCCTGTTCTGTGCTGTAAGTGGTTATATGGTTATATGGTTATATCTCAAGCTGTTTCCCAATTTATCCTTTAACTAAGCTTTCAATTGATAATGTGCAAACATTGTATCATGAGTTATTCCATATTTGTACTTCATTTGTTCAAATGTTAATAAATTATTTCCCAAAAAACAGTTTTCTATTCTTTTGTTTCCTTTTCTCTAAAGGAAAAGTTGTCTATTGTAAAAGGGATTAGTGGATTTTGCGTCAATAATAATTTTGGTATTTGATCATTCGTTTTTTTCCTTTCTAAGTGGATCTACTTCCATATATTAAGTAAATATGCAGTACTGGTGAGCTTTTATATTGTACCAGCTTTTCATCCCACTTATAAAGTATATGTTCTGGTACCTTTTCCCCTATTTTATATAGTTCTATCTTAGTCCAGTCTGGTTTTTCCCTTGTCTGGTAAAAATCTGCTAAATACCTTAATTGTGCGGCTTAATAGTAATTTCTAAAATTTGGTAACTGCAAACCACCTTGATTATACCTCTCTGCTAATTTATCTAACACTACCCTTGGATTCCTCCCTTTCCACAAGAATTTCCTTATTATTCTCTTTAGTTTCTTAAAGATTTTTTTGGTTAAAAAAACTTGGTAACGTTTGAAATAAGTATTGTATCCTTGGGAACACATTCATTTTAATGCATTTTACCCTCCCTATCAACATTAGCGGTAATTCTTTCCAATGTTCTAAGTCTTACTGCAATTTCTTTAGGGTTAGTGGCTGATAATTTATCAGTGGCTGATAATTTAGTTTGTACAAGTGGCTTAAGTTATTATCTAACCTGATCCCTAGATATCGGATTGCTTGTGTTTGCCATTTAAATGGTGATTCTATTTAATTCTTTTTTAAATTCTGTACAATCTGCATTACCCATTGGCATCACTTCACTTTTATTTGGGTTGATTTTATACCCAATATTTCTCCATATTCCTTCAATTTTTTATGTAATTCCTTTACTGATACCTCTGGTTTTGTTAGGTATTCTATGATATCATCTGCAAATAAGTTGATTTTATACTCCTCCTTTATTTTTATCCGTTTTATTTTATTTTCTATTCTTATCAGTTTGCCAAAGGGGGCGTGGGGGGATAATGGACATCCCTGTCTAGTTGACCTACTTAATTTAAAGTGACTCAATACGTATCCATTTACTGTTACCTTCGCCAGTGGTCCATTATACAATGCTTTAATCCAATTTATATATTTTTCTGGTAGATTGAACTTCTGTAATACTTTAAATAAGTAATTCAACTCTACTCTGTCAAAGGCTTTTTCTGCGTCTTGAGCAACAGCCACTGTTGGTTTCTTATTTCCTTGAACTGCGTGGATTAGATTAATAAGTTTGCAGACATTATCCACTGTTTGTCTTTTCTTAATAAATCGAGTTTGATCTTGTTTTACTATTTTAGGTACACAATCAGCCAATCTGTTTACTAATAATTTAGCTAGTATCTTATAGTCTGAGTTAAGTAGAGATATTGGTCTATATGATGCTGGTGTTAGTGGATCCTTCCCCGTCTTTGGTATTACTGTAATTATTGCTGTCTTACATGAATCTGGCAAGTTTTGTGTTTCTTCTACCTGGTTCATTACTTCCAGGAGAGGAGGAATTAATAACTCTTTAAATGTTTTATAGAATTCTATTGGAAATCCATCCTCTCCTGGTGTTTTATTGTTTGGCAGCTTTTTTAATATATCCTGTACTTCCTCTATTTCAAATGGTTTTATTAGTTTGTTTTGTTCCTCTTCTTGCAATTTCGGCAGTTCAATTTTAGCTTAAAAACTCTTCTATTTTATCATCTTTCCCCTTGTTCTCAGTTTGGTGTAATTGTTCATAAAATTCCTTAAAGTTCTCATTAATCTTCATTGGATTATATGTAATTTGTTTGTCCTTTTCCTTGATGCCAATACAATTCTTTTAGCTTGTTCTGTTTTAAGTTGCCAGGCTAATATTTTATGTGTTTTTTTCTCCCTATTCATAATACTTTTGTTTTATTTTCATTATGTTCTTCTCCACCTTGTACGTTTGTAATGTTTCGTATTTTATTTTTTGTCTGCCAATTCTCTCCTTTTCGTTACATCATCCCTTTTTACCAATTCTTTTTCTGTACTTACTATCTCCCTTTCCAACTGTTCTATTTCCCGATTGTAATCCTTTAGTTACATAACTTATTATCTGCCCTCTAATGAAGGCTTTCATCACGTCCCATAATATAAATTTGTCTTTCACTGATCTTGTGTTTATTTCAAAATATGTTTTAATTTGGCATTCAATAAACTCTCTAAATTCCTGTCTTTTAAGTAGCATGGAGTTTAACCTCCATCTATACGTTCTTGGTGGGATGTCCTCCAGTTCTATTGCCAATAACAGGGGTGAATGATCTGATAGTAGTCTAACTTTATACTCAGTTTTCCCAACTCTCCCTTGAAAATGGGCCGACAACAAAAACATATCAATCCTTGAGTAAATTTTGTGCCTACTTGAATAATATGAAAATTCCTTCTCTCTTCTCTCCTCCATATATCCATAAGTTTCATTTCCTGCATTGATTTAACCATAAATTTGGCTACTTTATTCTTTTTACTTGTCTTTTGTCCAGTTGTATCCAACATTGGATCCAAATTAAGGTTAAAATCCCCTCCTATCAATATATTTTCTTGTGTGTCTGCAATCTTCAAAAAAATATCCTGCATAAACTTTTGAATGTCCTCGTTAGGCACATATATATTGAGCAAATTCCAAAATTCTGAATATATCTGACACTTTATCATTACATACCTTCCTGCTGGATCTATTATTCCCTCCTCTATTTTGATTGGTACATTTTTGTTAACTAGTATGGCTACACCTCTAGCTTTTGAATTATAGGATGCTGGTGTTACGTGTCCCTCCCAGTCTCTCTTTAGTTTGTTATGTTCCGCTTCAGTTAGATGCGCTTCCTGCACAAATGCTATATCTATTTTTTTCCTTCTTCAATAATTTTAGTAGCCTCTTCCTTTTAATTTGGTCATGTATTCCATTAATGTTTATAGTCATATAGTTCAACATGGCCATCTTATATCTTGCATACACTTCTTGAAAAATACCCCTCTTAAGGAAGAGACGATCCTACGGGACATGGCCATGGTGGCAGACCAGTGAGGGGCTGAAGAAGACACAAGCTGTTGGCGACTGGAGGTGAGGAACCCATGTAGGCTGCGGACTGCTGGTGACTTGTGGTTGAAGGACTCGCACCAGGCTGCAGACTGCTGGAGACTGGCTAAAGGGGAACCAGGTATTGCATCCAAGATTTGAGAGGATGCCGAGGGTGGAAAAGGTTCCCAAAGGGCCTAAGGCACTGAAGGGCTCCTGATCACATTGGAGGTTTGGAACTGCAGCTTGGGTTGCTGAAGGTTTGGACCAAAATCTGTGTGGCTGCAGAGGCTGCTGGAGTACTGTTGAAGAATCCAGGTACGCCGGGAAATTTCTGCTAATGGCGAATCTTTGTCTGCCTTACAGTAGATTAAATGCAATTTTGTGTTATGTGTTTGATTACATGGCAATAAAAGAATAATCTTGTTAAAGTCACAGTCACAACAAGATGGAGATGAGTTTATCTGCTGCTGTTGGTGGAAGGGGCTGAATAGTTAAAATTTCTTTAGCTGTAGAGTAAACAAAACCACATTCATTGATGGTGTAGAGTAAACACAAGGTGATTGATGTGTGAGGGACGCAGAAGGTGATTATCAATGTGTTAAAAGTTCTTTTTATCACTTGCCTGACTTCTACCTGGGGCATCTGAGTTATTTACAGGAAGGGAGGATGGGAATGCATGTTAAAACACAATAATTTATATTCTCTGAGATTGCAAAGAGCGTTAATTGGCTTTAAAGAAACCCTTTGTTTAGCAACGGTGTCTTCCAGGTTAGAGTTGGTGTAATTATTTGCAGGGCCTGAGTTTGAATTGAAAATCTGAAAAAAATTACCATACTTATCTCTGGTGTGTCCCACACAGCTTTCCTGTGTTGCGGAGTTTGTTGGAGGGGGAACAGTCGTATTCATTAAGCCTGTTTCTTATGGAGAGGCTGCAGTCAGCCGCTCTGTAAAAATGTGTAGGGGTATGAGTGGAAAAATGGAAAAAATTCTGTCCCGATCTTTTTACACCAGAGCAGAAATTTTCTACTGTTCAGTGGCTGTTGTAAAAGAGCCTTAGGATGTGTTTCTTTCCCTCTTTATATGTAGTAATTTTAACTTTCTATCTTCTACCCCTTTTACACAGAGGATTCATACTGGGTATTAATCCGCCTTTCAAATGCTTTGCCTACCTGTGTTAACACATTGAAGGCGGATTGTGGGGGTCTAAACTTACCCAGCTTTTATCCACCAAGTTGGTAGTGCCAGAGACAAAGTGAGCTGTATTGCGCATCTCGCCTCTTGTTTTGGGAAGCTGGCTCGCTGTGTAAAAGGGCTCTGGACCCAGCTTTTCTTCTGATCTGTGTCAACAAGCAAAGCTGGTTTCCAGAGCCAGGTTGTGTGTGCGCCAGTAGCGCGACCTTTCATTGTAACAAGGTATTAGTCTTGATGGGGATGGGGGGGCGGGGGAGCGTCAGCTCGAAACGTTAACTGACCATTTCTACCCATGGATGCTGTCTGGCCTCCCAAATCCTCTGGAAATTTCTTGTCTGCACAAGAATGTGGCGGTGTCCTTCAGGCCCAGTGTTTCAGGTGAAACAATCCTGCTTTGAATAAGTGGCTGTATTTTATCTGATCTCCAATGTCCTACCTGACCTAATCCCACTCTCCTCTCATTCCTCACCCCTTTAACTCCCCACTCAATCAAATAAACAGGAGCAGGAATTGGCCACTTGTCCTGTTGAGCCCTGCTCTGCCATTCAATAAGGTCACGGCTAGTCTGACCATGGACTCAGCTCCACTTGCCTGTTCTTCCCCTATAACCCTGAATTCCCATACTATGCAAAAATCTAACAGTGTCTTAAATATATGTAATGAGACAGCCTCTACTGCTTCCTTGGGAAAAGAATTCCACCAATTCACTCCTCTCTGAGATTACCACCTTTGAGGTCCTACTTTTTAATTGAAATCCTATCTCCATAATTTGGCTTGTAAGATCTCATCCCACTTTTTTCCAATATCATTACTGGCGACTGCCACTACGACATCTCCCCTTTCAGAATTTCCTTCAGTTGCTCCGAGACATCCCTGACCCATGCACCTGCGAGGGAACACTCCAACTGGGAATCCTATCTGTGGTCATTGAAGCTCCTGTCTGTTCCCCTTAGCTTGGAATCCATAAGACCTAGGAGTAGAAATAGGCTATTCAGCCCATCGAATCTGCCTTGCCATTCAATCATGAGCTGATCCATTTTCCCACTTACTCCCACTTCTCCCCATAACCTTTTTTTGCCCTGGCAAATCAAAACTTATCAATCTCTGTCTTAAATACACCTAATGACCTGGATTCTACAACCACCTGTGGCAACAAATTCACCAACCTCTGGCTAAAGAAGTTCTTCTGCATCTCTGTTCTAAGTGGACACCCTTCAATCCTAAAGTTGTACCCTCTTGGTCCTTGACTCTTTCATCATGGAAAACAATCTTTCTACATCTATGCCTTTCAACATTCAAAATGTTTCAGAGATCCACCCTCATGCTTCTGAATTCCAAAGAATACAGGCCAGGAGCTGTCAAACACTCCTCAGATAATAACCCTTTCATTCCCGGAACAGAATCCCCCACCACGATAGTTCTGCCACATTTTCCCTGGGCCTCTAGTGCAGCAGACCCCCCTCCCCATGGTGCCAAGGTTTTGGTCACTGCTGCCTTCTTCCCCTGATGAACCATCTCCCCCCCAACAGTATCCAAAAGCACAGGATATGTTTTGGAAGGAGAGGTGCACATCACCACCTTCCTGTTCGCCTGTTGGTTACCCATTTCCTACTTTTCCTTAGGTGCGGTGTGACTAACTCCCGAAAGTCAAAATGCGATGCTGGAGAAACTCAGCAGGTCAAACAGTGTCCTTTATTTAGCAAACATCAAGATCCAGAACAAAGGTTTTGGATTGGAGCCCTTCATCAAGATATGAGCAAAATGGAGGCACGTGCTACAACGAAAGTTATGGCCTCATGTACTATCCCACCAAGACCACCCATAAATTGGAGGAACAACACCTCTGATTTTCCGCCTGGTCTCTCCAACCGGCCGGATGGCATGAACATCACCTTCTCTGATCTCTGCGAGCTTGCTCTCCTTTCCCCCTCCCTTCCCTTTTCCTTCCCTTTTCCTGGTCTTCCTCCAACCGGCCGGATGGCATGAACATCGCCTTCTCTGGTCTCTGCGAGCCTGCTCTCCTTTCCCCCTCCCTTCCCTTTTCCTTCCCTTTTCCTGGTCTTCCTCCAACCGGCCGGATGGCATGAACATCACCTTCTCTGATCTCTGCGAGCTTGCTCTCCTTTCCCCCTCCCTTCCCTTTTCCTTCCCTTTTCCTGGTCTTCCTCCAACCGGCCGGATGGCATGAACATCACCTTCTCTGATCTCTGCGAGCTTGCTCTCCTTTCCCCCTCCCTTCCCTTTTCCTTCCCTTTTCCTGGTCTTCCTCCAACCGGCCGGATGGCATGAACATCGCCTTCTCTGGTCTCTGCGAGCCTGCTCTCCTTTCCCCCTCCCTTCCCTTTTCCTTTGTCTTCTTTTCCTCAGTTCTCCACCCCTTTCCCTCTCCATTCACAGAGCCACCCCCTTCCCCCGCTTGCTGCTGTGCCCTCCCTCCTTCACCTATTATCTTCTGCCTGTGGAATTCTGCTCCTCCCCCCACCATTTTGTTTGGGCACCTGTCAACATTTTGCCGATGACTTGTTGAAGGACTCAAGCCAAAACGTTGGTTTGGTATCTTGATCTTTGCCCTATAAATGACACTGTTGGACCTGCTGAGTTTCTCCAGCATCATGTTTTTATTTCAACTATGGTGCCTGCAGACTTTCATGTTTTACTTCATGAGGATAAAGTCTGACTGGCTTTGGAAGCTGTAAAAACCTTATCTTCACCTTACTCCTCACTAAGGCCCGCTCTTAGACAACCAGCCGCACTTGGACTTGACAGCAGCCCCTCTCAGACTGGCCACTCCGCCAGAGCCTGTCTTCCTTTAATGTTCACCCGAAATTGGTCACCATTCACCTCCACTGCCGGGGTATTGAAATCTCCTGCTCAGCTCCATTTCCTCACTCCCCCACTCCATCTGATTCTTCGCTCCCCTCACTTACCTCATCATTTAAAAGCCCACACAGTATACCCCCCCTTTCTCCATATGCCCCACACTCTAATAATCCATGCAGTCCAACTCTTAATTTTCCCTCAATCCCCCACACTTCAATGTACTAACTGGTTTCATGTTCTGACCATTTCTACCCATGGATGCAGTCTAAACCTCCAATTTTCCATTGTTTGCTTGAGATTTGTCAAACACTTCAATATTTCTCCCAGGCTAATCCCATTACCACTCACTGCTTGTAATATCCCACCCAGTCTAATCCCACCCACTCACTCCTCAAACACCAAAGTCTGCAGACACCATGGCTAAAGTAAAAACACGACGCTGGAAAAACCCAGCAGGTCAGACAGTGTCCTTTATTTAGCAAAGATGAAGATCCAGAACCAATGTTTCGGGCTTGAGCCCCTCATCAAGATACCTTGATAATACCTTGATGAAGAGCTCAAGCCCGAAACGTTGGTTATGTATCTTTATCTCACTCACTGTACTCTTACGTTCTATTCCATCGCACTGTAACCTCACTCCCTGTTCCTTTTAATGGCCCACATTCCCTTCACTTCTTGTATCGACATATTCCAATATTACTCTCCCCTCACATTCATTCACCTTAATGTGCCCTCTAGCTTAATCCCACCCCACCCCCAGCTCCATGCCCTTTAATAACCCACCGTGGATTACAACACAAGAAACTGGCCTCAATAGAATCTCATGCAAGAAACAAACTGCCAGACGATCTTAGTGGGTCGGGCGGCATCAGTGGAGAGAAAAGGACAGTCGAGGTTTCAGGTGGAAACTCTTTTTCAGGAGTGAGAAAGGAGAAGGAAGGGAAGGGGGTCAGTAGGATGACAGACAGGTGGAGTCAGGTGGGCAGATGGGCAGGGTGGAGTTGGGAGCAGAGACAGAAGGTGAGTGTTTGTACATAATTCATTATCTTCCATTGTCACTCTTCACTGTAATCCCATAATTCTTCAACGAGATGTTCTATTCTCCTGCTGTGGTCCCTTTCATTAAATCACTAAAATGGGAATATCTCCTAAAATTAATGTGTGTGGAAGAAAGAGAGAGTGTGTGAGCATGTACCAGCTCGTCCACCCGACTGTTTACATATATTCTTTGCCAAGGTAACTGCATTAGCTGGTTGCTTGAATTATTCTTTTAGGAGACCAGGTGCTACCTACATGACTGAAGAATTTTTGTGCATTGTTTGGTTTGTCCCCCACCCACCTCCTCCTGCTCACCCCTTCAAATGAAATCACAACACAAAGCCTTGAATACCAGAACCCTTAACTCCCAATAACCAAAGCATGGCTCTCCTGCTGAACTGAACTGTCCTCTGGGTGGCTGAGAAATTATTTGTTCCTTGTTAGGGGAGCAGCTGCCCAGCTGAAAACTGGGGTAGCATCTCTCCCCTGCGTTTGAGAAGATCCCCATCCCCATCTTTGCTTCTACTTAAAGCTGTGAAATGCGAGAAGGAGCTTGGATTTATCTAGCATGGATTTAAACTCTCAGGTGAGATGGAGGAGGAAAAGGCAAATGCAACGCTGATATTCATTTCAAGAGGAATAGAATCTAAGCGTGATTATATATGTTCCAAAAGGACATTTTAAATATTTCTGCCAGAGCCCCAGCAATTTTAGTCCTTGAGGGAGACTAGTGTAGAAGTTGCAGGGGCTCTGGCAGAAATATGTAAAACGTCTGGAGGATTGGAGGGTAGCTCATGTTGTTCCGTTGTTCAAAAAAGGCTCCAAAAGTAATCGTGAAAATGATAGGCCGGCGAGCCTAATGTCAGTAGCAGAAAAACTATTGGAAGGTGTTCTAAGAGATCGGATATACAATTATTTGGATAGCAGGAAACTAATTAGGGATAATCAACATGGCTTTGTGCGTGGTAGGTCATGTTTAACCAACCTCGTAGAGTTTTTGACGAGGTTACTACGAAAGTTGACGAAGGAAAGGCTGTGGTTGTTGTCTACATGGACAAGGTCCCGCATGGGAAGTTAGTCAGGAAGGTTCAGACATTAGGCATTCATGTTGAACTAGTGAACTGGATTCAACAATGTCTAGGTGGATGAAGCCAGAAAGTGATAGTGGATGGTTGCTTCTCAGTCTGGAGGCCCGTGACTAGTGGTGTGCCTCAGGGACAGTGCTGGGAACATTGTTGTTTGTCATCTATATCAATGATCTAGATGATAATGTGGTCAATTGGATGAACAAGTTTGCAGATGACACTAAAGGTTGAAGGTGTTGTGGACAGTGAGGAAGGGTTTCAAAGCTTCAGAGGGACCTGGACCAGCTGGAAAAATGGGCTGCAAAATAGCAGATGGAATTTAATGCAGGTGAGTGTAAGGTGCTGCATTTTGGAAGGACAAACCAAGAAAGAACAAACACAGTAAACAGTCAGGCACTGAGGAGGGATCCAGGAATACAGATACTTAATTCCATGAAAGTGGCATCACAGGTGGACGGGGTTGGAAAGAGAGCTTTTGGCATCTTGGCCTCCATAAATCAAAGTATTGAGTACAGGAGTTGGGATGTTATGTTAAAGTTGTATAAGACATTGGTGAGGCCAAATTTGGAGGATTGTGTGCAGTTCTGGTCACCGAACTACAGGAAAGATATCAATAAAATAGAAAGAATGCAGAGATTTACCAGGATGTTGCCCGGACTTCAGGAACTGAGTCACAGGGAAAGGTTAAACAGGTTAGGGCTTTATTCCCTGGAACGCAGAAGAATGAGGGGAGATTTGATTGAGGTATTTAAAATTATGAAGAGGGGGGAGACAGAGTAAACATAGATAGGCTTTTTTTCATTGTGGATAGGTGAGATACAAACCAGAGGACATAGGTTAAGAGTGAAAGGGGAAAGGTATAGCAGGAATATGAGGGGGAACTTCTTCACACACAGAGTGGTGGGAGTGTGGAACGAGCTGCCAGCTGAAGTGGTGAACGAGGGCTCAATTTTAACATTTAAGAAGAATTTGGACAGGCATGTGGATGGGAGAGGTATTGAGGGATAGGGACTGGGTGCGTCAGTGAACTAGGCAAAATATTTGTTCGGTACAGACTAGAAGTGCCAAAGGGGCCTGTTTCTGTATGGTTCTAAAACTGTGTGTGTGTGTATATACGCCTTCCTGTAATATATGGTTCTAAAACTCTATGGGTGGGGGGTGTATGTTGGTGGGTGGGTGGGTGTGTGTGTGTGTGGGATGGGTGGGTGTATGTGTGGGATGGGGGTGGGGGGTCGTTTTGGTGTGGGGATGGGTGGGTGTGTGTGTGTGGGGGTGTATGTGTGGATGGGTGGGGGTGTGCCTCTCTCTGTGTGTGTACACTCCTTCCTGTGTATATGAACATACCAATACCTTCTCATTTTTTTGTCTGATGCACTTTTTGAATTTAGCAGCAAGGATCAGAATTGATTGTCAGGAACATGTCACAAAACAACAACATCATAAGTGCAGAATAAATGAGTTCCAAAGAAGAGAATGTGAGGCAGTGTCTGTGGTTCATTATCCATTTAGAAATTTAGTGGCTGAGGGGAAGAAGTTTCTTAGCCTTTTGGCTAAGATTGTGTAGTGAAGCTGTCCTTGTGCCGCTGGGTGCTCGTCTTCAGGCTCTTGTACCTTGAATGAAGAGGTCATGGCCTGGGGGGGGGGGGGGGGTGGGGATGAGGGTCCTTGAGGATAGAGGCTACTTTCTTGAGATACCACCTCTTGTAGATATCCTCAATGGAGTGAAGACACGATGGCGATGGCCAAGTTCACAACTCTGTTTCACTCGCCACCGTTCTCAGTGATCATGTTGCTGAGCTGACTGCCCCGACCTGAGTGTCATCAATTTGAAAAGATGTGTTGCTCATGTGCTGACTCCAAAGTGGAGGAGTCCACTGGGAAAATGGGGAGGTGGAAGTGTTGGATGCTGATACACCAGAGGGCAGTCTTCATTCAGAAATGTAAGGTTGTTACCGCTGACAATCCCAACTCTCTGGGTGTGTCTGGATTGTATTTCTTTCCATTGGAATGGCATCATTGAATCGTACAGCACAGAAACAGACCCTTTCAGTCTCTTCTTTGTGCCAACATCATACCTATCTCCAGTAAGCTCATTTCATTTGCCCATATTAGGCTCATATCCCTCTTTCCCTTTCCTATCCAAGTACCTGTGCAAACACTCTTTTTCTGCCTCTGCTATTTCATCGAGCAGCTCTTTCCAGGTCACCATTGGCTTTGTGTGGAAAAATTTGCCCCTTTGGAATACTTTGTTCAGTTCTGGTCTCCTCATTTCAGGAAGGATGCAGAAACTAGGGAGAGGGTGCAGAGGAGATTGATCAGGATGTTGCAGGGATTGTGAGGCAAGGTTAACAAAGCCAGGGTTTTTCTCTTCAGAGTGAAGAAGGATGAGAGGCGATTTAATAGAGATCTGCAAGATTATGAAAGGCATAGATAAGGTGGACAGCCAATGCCTTTCTCCTGGGGTGAGAGTAGCAAACACTAGAGAACATCTGTACAAGGTGAGGGGAGGAAAGTTTAAGGGAGAATTCAGGGGTAAGAATTTTACGCAGAGAATAGAATGTGCCTGGAATGCATGCCAGGAGTGGTGGTGGAGGTTGGTACAAAAGATTTGGATAAGGACATGAATACAATAAAAATAGAGGGTCGTGGGTGTGAGGTTGGAAAGGTTTAATTTGTAGACTAGGTTTCTATCGGTCAGTACAAAATTGTTGGCCAAAGAGGCTGTACTGTGATGTAATTTTCTACATTCTATTACATTTTTTCACTTTAAACCTGTGCCTTCTAGTTCTAGACTCCCCTGCCCTTGGAAAAAGATTCTGACCACCACTCCTATCTACGCCCCTCATAAATTTTATCAACCTCTATAAGATCAGTCTCCTACATACCAGTGATTATCAAATCACTGTTTATAACATTCCAGACAACATCTGGTGATCCTCCTGTATGCTCCCTCCATTGTTACCTCAACCTTCCTTTTAATATAAAAGAAGGAAATTATAAACTAAAATGAAAGGGATCTTTATTCAGAATGGAATGATTCAGACCTTACAATTAATTTCACCTTCTTCCTCACCTTCTCTAAGTAAGGTGCAGCACGGTTGGCGATGCGGTTAGCGCAACACCGTTATAGCGCCAATGTCAGGGATCATCTAAGGAGTTTGTATGTTTTCCCTGTGATTTTGAGGGTTTCCTCTAGGGACTCTGATTTCCTCCCATCGTTCAAAACATATCGGGGTCAATTGGGTGGCACGGGCTTGTAGGCCCTGGCCTGTTACTGTGCTGGATGTCCAAAATTGAAGTCTCTTCAAGGGATTTTACTCCACGTGTGTTTACAGATTTAACTCCAACCTCAGGCTTCAGATCTGGGGCCTCTAAGATGATCCTGGAATTGTTAAGTTGGGTTGTGGGAAAAGTTTTTGATTTCTTTGTCATATGGGCCAGTGTTTGTCAGAGGCAGAAAGATTGGTGACTGGAGAGGATTGAACTAGTGCTGGGCAAACATTCCAAAGCAGCATAAGGAGCATAGACCTATGATCCAGTACATTGCCTGGAGGCCAGGCAATCAGATTGGTATGGAGTATCTGCCTGAAAGAAAATGCTTCACAGAATTGTGGGGAAGGAGCAGAGGCATGGTGGCCAATTAAGCAATGTCTCCATTTTAAAATTCTCACTTGTTTTCAGATCCTTTACTGGTCTCCCTGCCCTATCTCTATAGTCTCTTCTCGCCGTAACATCCTCTGATATCGTTGTGTTTCTCCGATTCCGGGCGTCATCATCTCCAAACTTTAAGAGATTAGGGTTCTAATCTCTGGAATTCCCTTCTGTAAATCACTCCAGCTCCTGGTTATTGTTTCCTTCTTCAAGCTCCTTATCGACCAAACATTTGGGCAATCCATAAAACCGTGAGTCGTAGGAGCAGAATTAGGCCATTCACCCGGGTCAGTCTATTCTGCCCTCGGAATCATGGCTGATGTATTCTTCCTCTCACCTCCATTCTCCTGCCTTCTTGCCATAACCTTTGACACCCTTACTAATCAAGAATCTATCAACTACCACTTTAGGTATACCAAGTCCCTCCACAACAGTCTGTGGTAATAATTCCACAGATTCACCATCCTCTGGCTGAAGAAATTTCTCCTCATATCCATGGATGTCATAAAATGGTCACCATTTTATTTTGAGGCTGTGCCCTTTGGTCTTTTCTTAAAACCTTGTATGCTCAGTGTCAAATTTAGTTTGATCCAACTGGTACTGCCTACTTTGCCAAAGCTGCTGTTGTCATGTGGGATGAATTGGACAGGACTCCCGAAAGGATCTGCTTTGGGTAGGATGTGCTGTGGGTATGTCATTCACTGGTGCTGTAGAGAGGTGTTGCAATTTCTCCATCTCAGGGTGGCTAAACTTGCTTAAGGTAAGAGCCAGATACAATAAACTTAAGATGTTTGAGAGCCACAAGACATGAAAAAAATGACACGTTTTTACTCTTATATGCACATTTTGTTACAAAAAATGTACTGGTTCATATATATATAAAATATATATCTAAAGAAATACACATACATAATATTTATTTATGCATGTCGTTTTTAAACTGCTAATTTATATGTTTCAATAATCAAAAAGTACACATATACAAACCAAATATTTTCTTTATATTGTTAAGTTCGGGACATCGGGAGCTCAGATGGAAAGGCAGTCAGGGTGTCAGGAGCTCCGGAGAGCATGGGGCCTGGATCCCACTCCACTCCGCTCATTTCACTGCCCACAATACAGCCAAATGCGCCACCATCATGTGATCCAAGCCATGCCCAACCATTGTGAGCACCGGCTCACACGATTCCTGTCTCAGCCAAGATATTTCCGCAAGCTGCAGCACTTGTTACAGATTCTGTTATATTTTGTGTTGTATGTAGATAGGTCTTAAAAGGAGATAAATTGTGGCAGGTTCTTTAGCGTCGGTCACATACAAACACTTCAAAACAGATCTCATTTAGAATGCCAGGGCTCCGCTCAAGCCATACAGTCCAGTCCTCTGGGCCCATAACAGCACATTATATGTCAAGAGCTGCATGTGGCTTGCAAGCTGCGGTTTGGCCACCCCTCTTCTATCTGTTAGGTTTACTGATCCACTTGGTCTTGAAACAACAGAGCAATGTTTAAATGGGAAGAGTTTTTTATGGCCTGAGAGAAATATTTTGAAGGTTTCTGTTTACTTAGCTGGCTGTAAGTTAATAGATGAAAGCACACTCACTATTCTCCTTAATGACTGTCCAAACACCTTCAACCTTCTGTCAGTCAAGTTGACAATAAGATCATTATTCATCATCAGGAGGCAGAAATGGAAAGGACATGGAAGATCACTCAATCTCGGGGAGCTGGGACTTGAAGGAACTCAAATCACCACGGTACAAAGAGGATTTGGGGACAGGAGATGGACAAGTGTCAAACGTCATGGCCACTTTTGAGTTGAGTGTGGGAGTGGGGTGGTGGGAAGGAAGGGGTGGGTGGCACAAGCAGGTCGTGAGGGAGTGTTTAAGCACAGCTGGAGAGTTGTTGAACATGGCCAAGATTGTGGTTAATTGTTGTTGCCAGTGTCTACAGGGAATTGGACGGTAATCTAGGCACTCTGCTCTCATAGAGGGAAGCAGTGGCAAGGGTCAGGCAGATCTTATGCCCATGCTAGACCTACGAGGGAAGGAAGGTCAAGCCCAGGCTGACAGATTGTTCTGATTTCTCTCTCTCTCTCTCTCTCTCTCTCTCTCTCTCTCTCTCTCTCTCTCTCTCTCTCTCTCTCTCCTGTAACTGGAAAAGCTCTTCTTGGTCATTATAACTGGGTGGTCTTCTGAAGATGGTGGTTGACATAGAGTCATCTCAGAGGACCTATGGCCCCCTTTGTGGGGTGGGGGGGGAATCACAGCACATTTAAGTAAAAGTCTTGTTTTCTTTATACCTCGCGTAACATGTTTATAAGGTCCTAGGAGGGAGGGCGTAATGAGTTAAATGTTGAGATGTTTTCACCAGTGGGAGAATCTCAAAAGGGGATTAGTTACAATGTAAGAGATGGTCAGAATACAAGATTCTTTTATTTGTCGTGCAATAAAACAGATGTAATATTACACAAAACTGCATTTCGTCTGCTGTGAGGCAGACAAAGATTCGCTATCAGCCGAAATTGCTCAGCTTCCCTTACAGAAGGGAAAGAAAAGCAAAAGAGAGTCCCTTCAGAGTCACTGTGTGTCCGTGGATTAGCCTCCACTGCTCCCACAGCCTCTAAAACAGCAAAGAACCCTGTTCGAACCATCGGCTGGCCGAGCTCCAGATCCATGCTCCAATACAATCAGGAAGCCTTCAGTATCCAAAGCCCCTCTGTAGCCACTCCTACACTCGGCTTCCTCTCACATTCTCGTGCCAGTCTCCAGCAGTCCTCAGCCTAGTTCGAGTCCTTTGATTGTGTCGGCCGCAGCCTGCATGGGTTCCTCACCTTGAGGATGGTGAATCCCAGAATGGCCTGGGCAGATTAGCCCTGAACATATTCATTCCATGGCAGGGCAGACTTGATCATCCATTTCCTACCCCTGTTTTGTTCTCGTGTGACTAGGCTCTGTTTTGGCCTGCTCTCTCTGTTGAGGGGGTTACAAGCACTTTCCCTCCAATACGCGCGTTGTGCAGTCAGTGGAACTTTCAGGTTGGAACATGCCACTGACAGTGGCTGAGCTTTCAACAATTAGAGCAGGACCACTCAGTCACATCGGACATTGCTTCCTTCCGAAAGAAAACACTGCAGGGATCACGTTACAATCAGGGCACTCACTGACCAATGTCATGCACCGTGGTTTGATTGAATTTCTTCAGTGACAGTGCATTGACCCTATCTCTGTCTAGCTGTCTGTTTCCTTCCCTCTCCTCTCCTCTGTCCCCCTCCCTCCCCCACTCTCTTTGTACTTCTTCCTTTCTTCTTTCTCTAACTTCCACTCCCCTTCCTCCACCTCTCTCTCTCCCTCCCTCCCTGAATCTTGCTCTCTCCTTTATCCTTACCATAGTTTGCCTTTCTCTCCCCACGTATATCTTTTGCTTTAAATAATAAGAATAATGTTTATTGTCATATACATAGTACAATGTACATATGTGCCAAAATTCTTTGCTGCGTAACTGAACAGATATTTTTGGTGCTGTAACAGCGTTGCGCTAACTGCTTCGCCAACCGTACTGCTCCTTTTACAAAAAGAAACTACAAAGAACTGCATAATAAATACTTAATTGACATAAAAATACCATAATTACACCAAAAATAGATAAAAAACAAATATTAATAGTTCAAAATAAGGGAAAAATATCTGCCTGTCCCATGTACTAGGAGGAAAGAGGGATAAGATGAGGCAAATGAACGTGATCTGAAGACCTGGCAGGAGATTCTTCATCTTATTTACAAGATTCCTTGAATTAGGGGATTAGCATATGAGGAATGTTTGATGATTCTTGGACTGTACTCCTTGGAGTTCACAAGAATGAGGGGACCTCATAGAAGCATTTTGAATGTCAAAAGGCCTGGACAGAGTAGATGTTATTTCCATTGGTAGGGGAGTCACAGACAAGAGGGCTCAACATCATGATTGAAGGGAGCTCATTTAAAACAAAGTCATTTTTCTTTAGCCAGAGTGGTGAACCTCTGGAATTTGCTACCAAGGCTGGGTGTGGAGGCCAGGTTGTTGGGTATATTTAAGGCAAAGATTGGCAGGCATTTGTATAGGTTATCAAAGGTTATGGGGAGAAAACAGGGGAGTGGGGCTGTGTGGATCAGCTCATGATGGAATGGCTTAGCAGACTAGATAAGCTGAATGGCCTACTTCTGCTCCTATATCTAATGGGCTTATGGATGGTTTCAGCTACTTAGACCACAGGATCATTTCTGGGGCAGAGGAGACCTGTGCAAAAAGATCAGATTGTATCTGAACTTGAAGGGGAACAATATCCTTTTGGAGTAAGTTTTCTAGGGCAACTTGGAACGGTTTAAACTAGCCTGGAAGGGAGATGGGAACCAGGGTAGTATTTCAGGAAGCATGGGGGACCATGATTGATGGCTCGACCGTTGAGGTTGTCAAGAGTATCAAGTTCCTTGGAGTGCCCTTGGAGAATCTCACCTGGTCAGGTCCATAGCCAAGAAAACCCAGCAGCTCCTCTACTTCCTGCGAAGGCTGAGGAAAGTCTATCTCCCACCCTCCATCCTCACTACATTCTACAGAGGATGTATTGAGAACATCCTGTGCAACTGTATCACCGTCTGGTTTGGAAGCTGTACCTCCTTGGACCGTAAACCCTGCAGAGGATAGTGAAGTCAGTGGAAAAGTTCATTGGGGGCTCTCTTCCCACCATGATAGACATCTACAATTCTCGATATAGGCGAAAGGCAATAAACATTGTGAAGGACTCCATACATCCCTCATGTAAACTGTTCTCCATTCTGCCATCTGGTAGGAGGTACCATAGTACTTGGGCCCTTACTTCTAGACTGGGCAACAGTCTTTTCCCCAAAGCCATCAGGCTCCTGAATTCCCAGAACAGATGTGGATAATGTTCCATGGACTTTTACTGTATACGTTTTAATATTTCAATGTGTTTTTCTATTCTAACATGCTCTGTGGTCCTGGAGAAACGCTATCAATAAATAAAGGTGACTTGACTTGAAAGTTGAAGCAAATATGGAGGATAAAATGAGCCAGTCGAGCAGGCAGGCCAGATGGGGAGCGAGGAAGGACTAATAGGCTAGATAGGATTTAGTGAAGGGAGCTTCGAAGGTAAAGCAGGTGAACTCAGGGCATGGATCAGCACATGGTATTGTGCTATTAAAATGCTACCACGATACTTGGTTAAGGAATGGGCAGGTCTGTCAGTTCAATGTCCTGGCCTGGCAGAGATGGAGGTAAGGGAGGAAGGGGAGTTGCACTATTGATTAGGAAGAAAATTGCAGCAGTACTTCGAATATCCTGGGGATAGCATCCAGCAAGGTCTTATGGAGTCCCATTTCTCACTCAAGCCCGCTCACTGCCTCAGCCTTTGGTCACCCGGCCAGTCATTTCCTTTGTGTGGTTCACTCTGAAACACTCTCCAATGTTCTCTGTCTTCAAGCTGAGATGTAAGCACAGACTGTAGGAGCAGGGGTTGGCGTTGCATTGGGGAGAAAGTGTGGGTTTGGTGCAAAGTGATACCCACATTAAGTAGGGATCAATGTTTAGGTGCTTTGTAATGGGCTCCTGTGGAAGTATTTGGAAACATTAGTCAACCCCTTCTAATAAAAATGGTTATGCATTGACAAAATAAGTTCCTTCTCCTACACACGACTTCCCTCCAGATTATATCATCATGTTGCCATCTATTCTTTTTAAAAAAGATATGATCGAGGCTTCAGATACCAGCAGCTCTCTTTCTCTCTCCCACAATCTCTTCCCTCCCTCCTCTTCCTATTCCCTTCTCTGCTCTTCCCCTGCAATTCTCTCTCCCTATCTCACTCCCATACTTACTCTTTCCCCTCCCTCTCCATCCTCTTTTTCCTCTCCCTCTCCCATTTTCTCTGCTCTCTCCCCTCTCCAATTCTCTCTCTCTCACTCCCACTCTCCCCCTCCCTTTCCCCTTCCCTCTTCCCTCTCAATTCTCTCTCTCCCCCTGTTTTCCTTCCCTCTCCCCTCCAACTCTCCCTCTCTTTCCCCTCTCCCTCTCTCACTTCATTTCTTTCTCTGCTCTCCCCATCTCCATCTCTCTCTCTCTCTCTTTCTCTCTCTCTCTTTCTCTCTCTCTCTCAATGTACAGCATACAAAAATAGAGATCCCTCAACCTACAAAGCACAGCAAGTCCTGTTAAGAGCAGCTTGCCTGGGGAGTTAATGATTATCCAGCTCATTGGCAATGGTTCACACAGCAACTCGGCAAACAGAGTGAGCGAGCAAGGGAGGGAAGGAACTTGGGCCAGCTCAAGTTATCAGACGGTGGCATTGGCAGCTGCTCTTTCACTCCATTGTCCGCCCAGGCTTTGTACACCCAGTTTTATCACGCACTGATTTAGTACAATCCGGGCAGGAATCAGCGAACGGGCTTCCTGTCAATCACATTGACAATAAATGCCGCCAGTTGCAGATCAAAAGAAAGTGGCATGTGGAATTTATGATGTGAGGTAAGAGGAGTATGTGTTGGCGCCAAGCCTTCATGTTTATCCTCTTACATATCTCTCAGTCAAGTGACTCTCCCAAGCACAAATTAATATTAATACTGTAAGAGGTTGATTTCTTTCTCCTTTATGTACAGAGCTAAGCCATTGAGTGGAGCAGTAGATCTTCACCAGGTCGGTGAGCTGAATGGTCTCGCCATTCCTTGGGGCTTTAGAAATGGGCTAGATATTTGAGGATCCTGTAACTTTAAAGTGAAACTTTTTCACAGGATCAGCACTTCTAAGTTACTTTTACAGATAATGAAGTATTTTTGAATGGTCACAGTGGTGTAATGCACCAAAAACAACCATTTTGCAGGCTCCCACAAGCAGCAATCTGAAAATCAATCTATTTTCAATGCAGTTGATTAAACAACAGGTCATGTACCAGACACCAGGGAGAGCCTCCCGGCTTTTTACTGAGGCTGTGCCCATTTTTGAAAAGTTGAATGTGTTTTTATCACAATGGCCAGTTTGCCGTTAAAGATGAGGGCTACTCTCGGTAAATTTACAATATTTTAAGATGCATTAAAGGTCCCTTCCATTTGCTGCTTGTAATCCATGCAGGCACATGTCCATCAGGCTAACAGACCTGACATGTAAACCCCCAAGGTAGTAGGGACGTTTAAATTAGATACTGGGTTCTGCGCGTGTTACCTGCCTCGGGGCTCTATTTTACAAGCAGCTCAAGAAGCGGAGTGTAGTTTTTAAACTAATGAGCGCATGGGTCATAAACGAACTGATGCTTGTAGCTACCAGTTGCAGGCATTGTAAGAGTACATCTCTCTTGGGGCAGAAGGAATGGTAGACACTTCAGAGGAAGTGGAAGTTAGGATGTGAAATAAAGTTTGAAAGAGATGAAATGCAGAGGCAGAGAGAGATGGAGGGAATGCAGCGAGTTCATGATTAGTAAAGCATACTTTTTGGATGCATCACAGCGTGGTACCGGAGCTGCTCTCCTCAATATTGGCAGAAAGTATTGAATGCAGCTCAGAACATCACGCAAACCTCTCTCCCCTCCATAGATTCCATCTATATCTCCCGCTGGCCAGGAAAAGCATAGTGAAGGGCCTGTCACACTGCAAACACTCTTCTTCGATGGGGAAGAAGGCTAAGGACTGAAATTGTGCACCAAAAACTTAAACAGTTTCTTCCCTGCAGCCATGAATGAACCCCAAAATAATAAATTGATGCTGCCTCTGCTCCATAGCAACTGATCTCTTTCTGTAACCAAGCTTTTGTATTGAGTCTCTCTTGCTCTACTTGGAATGAGATGTCTTGCTGGACTGCACACCAAGCATACTTTATCACCGCCCCTTGTGACAATGAACCTGAGTGCTGCGAATGTCCAATTCTTGCTTCTGTTCCTTGTGTCCTGTTCTTTGAATGGAGCATCCAAACAGTAGCCATTTCAAGTGGATGAAAGTGATCCCTTGGCACTTCTTTTGAGAAGCCCAGTGTTCTGTGGCTTTGAAAAAAAAGCTTCTCTTACCACCATCACACACCTGTTTTAGACCATAACACCACAAGCATTAGGAGCAGAAATAGGCCATTCAGCCCATTGAGTCCCCTTCACCATTCCCTCATGAACCAATCCATTCTCCCACTCAGCCCCTCTTCCCTGCCTTCTCCCAATAATCTTTGATGTCCTGACTATTGAAATACCTCTGGCTTAAATACACCCAACGACCTGGCCTCCACAGCCACCCATGCTCGCAAATTCCAGAGATCACTATTCTCTGGCTGAAGAAATTCCTCCACATCTATTTTAAATGGGTGCGCTTTTATCTTGAAGTTGTGTCTTCTTGTCCTTGACTCTCCTACCATGGGAAACAACTTGTCCACACCTACTCAGTCCAGGTCTTTCAATGTACAAAATGCTTCTATGAGGTCCCTCTTCATTCTTCTGAACTTCAAGGAGTACAGTCCAAGGGCCGTCAAACGTTCCTCATATGGAAATTCCAGGAATCGTTCTTATGAATCTTCTCTGAATCCCCTCCTATGGCAGGACATCCTTTCTTTAATAAGGAGCCCAAAATTGTACACCATACCCCAAGGGAGGCTTCATCAGTGCCTTATAAAGCTTCAACACGACATCCCTGCTCTTGTATCCTATCCCTCTAGATACGAATGGCAACATTGCATTCACCTTCTTCACCACCGACTCAACCTGGGTTAACCATTAGGGGATCCTGCACGAGGACTCCCAAGTCCCTTTGCACCTCCAAATTTTGAATTTTCTCCCATTCAAATTATAGTCGGCCCTTCCTTCTTCCAAAATGCACGACCCGTACTCTTTCCAAGAATGTATTTCATTTGCCACATCTTTGCCTATTCTCATAATCTCTCCAAATCTCTCTGCAGCCTCTCCATTTCTTCATCACAACCTGCCCCTCCATCATCTTTCTATCATTTGCACCCAGATAATCATTTGCGGTGAGTCAGTAAACATCTGTGGACAGTTGACGGATTCAGTTCGATAAGTTTTCGTCAGAACTGGGGGGAGTTGTAGGTAGCGGAGAAAGAGAGCAGGAAGAACAAAGAGAAAAGGCTGTAAAAGGGTGCTGATTAACACAGTGATAACGATCACTGCTTGGAATAAAAATGACTGGAGGGGATATAAAAGAAGAAGAGATGAATGAAATCTGAAGTGGAGAGAGAGAGAAAAAAGCCCTATTCATTCCACTTACTGACCAGTTGAATTCTTCAACACACTACCACTCTGGCCTTCTGCATGGATTTAACAAAGTGCATTTCCTGTGAGAACTTGCCCTGCTGTCGTATATCTGTGGCTGTACATCAAAATGCCTCATGGGATATGAACGTAACAAAGAGGAGCAGGGGTAGGCCATCCAGCGCGTTGAGCCTACTCCGCCATTTCAATGGCTGATCTGATGAGAGACTCATCTCCACTTACCTGCCTTTTCCCCATATCCCTTAATTCTCCTACTATGTAAAAATTGATTCAACCTTGTCTTAAATGTATTTACCGAGATCACCTCCGCTGTTTCAATGGGCAGCAAATTCCATAGATTCCACACTCTGGAAAGCACTTCCTCCACATCTCCGACCTACATCTATTACCCTAAATCTTGAGGCTATTTGAGTGTACTGAAAAGAACATGAAATGTCTGTCCTCTCTCTCTCTCACACACACACACACACACACACACACACACACACACACACACACACACACACACACACACACACACACACACACACCCTCTCTATAGAGAGAGAGAGAGAAACAGGCTACTCATTTTTAATCCCATTAATGTTTGGATAACAGTTTGTGATTTGGTGTAAGTCACACATACTACTGCATCAAACTTCCCTCCTACCACTTCCTATGCTTCAGTTTGATGGTCATTTCTAACATCCTTCTGATACGGGATTCCCACGTAAAGTCATGGCTGAAAACATGGTCCACGTGCTGTATGTGCAGTCCTGGTCACCCATCTACAGGAAGGATGTTATTAAATTGGAGAGGTGCAAAAAAGATTCACAAAGATGTTACCAGGACTGGAAGCTTGAGTTATCAGGGGCAGGTGGATAGGCTGAGACTGTTTTCCCCTTGAGTGTAGAAGGCTGAGATTAAAAAAAAAAATTTGACATTCAGCACAAGCCCAAATACCCCAATTTACTGACAACCCTTGTATGTTTTGGAGAGTGGGAAGGAAGCAGAGCGCCTAGAGGAAACCTATGCAGAGATGAGGAGAACGTACAAACTCCTTACAGACAGCATCAGATTTGAACCCAAGTGTCTGGCACTGTAACAGCATTGCGCTAACCACTACACTAACGTTATAGCGGTTTATAAAATCTCAAGGGACCAAAAATATGGTGTCTGGTCACAGGCTTTTCCCCAGGGTACAGGAATCTAAAACTAGAAGCCATAAATTTAAGGTGAGAGGGGAAAGATTTAAATGGGACCCAAGGGGCTACTTCTTCAGAGAGTGGAAGGTATACAGGAAGGGTCAGAGGCAGGTACATTTACAACCTTTAAAGGACATTTGGACAGGTACATGAATAGGGAAGCTCTGGAGGGATGTGGGTGAAACACAGGCAAATAGGATCAGCTGAGGTAGGCATTTTGTGAGCATGGATGAGTTGGGCCAAAAGGCCTGTTTTGTGCTGTACAGGTTTGAGAATCTAAGGTCTTACAGTCTTTTACTGTAGTTGGGCAGAGTCTTAGTTTGGGATAAAACCATTCTCAGCTCACTGCATACCTTGGCTCCTGAAACATGCCATTCTCTGTTGTTTACAGAACGGTATCCGCAAGGAATGGGACTTCATGAAAACACACGACAGGTGAATTTCTCCTGGAATGCCATCCAGCATTGTTTATGCCCTCAGCCTTCAGTACGCCTTGTCCTCTCTGCAGCCAGTGATGTATAATTAGATAACTATCTTTCTTAATTATCTGGTTACAAACCTCACTCCTGACACCCCCTCCCCCTATCTTCACCTTCCTTCTTGTAGAAACATAGAAACATAGAAGATAGGAGCAGGAGTAGGTCATTCGACCCTTCGAGCCTGCTCCGCCATTCAACGAGATCATGGCTGATCTTAAAGTTCAGTACCCCGTCCCCGCCTTCTTTCCGTAACCTTTAATACCCTTATACTGAAGAAATAGATCTAATTCCCTCTTAAATAGATTGAATGAACCTGCCTCTACTGCCCTCTGTGGCAATGAATTCCACAGATTCACCACCCTCTGGGTCAAGAAATTCCTCCTCATCTTGGTCCTAAATGGTTTGCCTATTATCCTCAAACCATGGCCCCGGGTTCTGGATTTTCCCATCCTTGGAAACATCCCATCTGCATCCATTCTGTTCAGACCTGCCAGAATTTTATATGTCTCTATGAGATCCCCTCTCAATCTTCTAAACTCCAGCGAGTACAATCCCAATTTGCGCAATCTTTCCTCCTAAGTCATTCCTGCCATTCCAGGTATCAGCCTGGTGAATCGCCTCTGCACTCCCTCCATTGCAAGAACATCCTTCCTTAGATAAGGTGACCAAAACTGCACACAATATTCCAGGTGGGACTTCATGAAAACACACGACAGGTGAATTTCTCCTGGAATGCCATCCAGCCCTGTACAGCTGCAGTAAGGTATCCTTGTTCCTAGACTCAAACCCTCTTGATATGAAGGCCAACATACCATTTGCCTTTTTAACCGCCTGCTGTACCTGCATGCTCGCCTTCAGAGACTGGTGCACAAGAACCCCTAGGTCTCTCTGCACTTCCCCATCTCTTAATCTATTGCCATTCAAATAGTAATCTGCCCTCCGGTTTGTATGACCAAAGTGGATAACCTCACATTGATCCACATTGTCGTGCATTTGCCATGGATCTGCCCAGTCCCTCAATTTATCCAAATCACACTGGAGCTTCCTGACCCCCTCTTCCGTGCACACAACCCCTCCTAGCTTAGTGTCATCTGCAAATTTGGAGATATTCCATCCAATCCCCTCATCCAGATCATTAATGTAAATTGTGAACAGCTGGGGTCCCAGTACAGATCCCTGTGGCACCCCACTGGTCACCGCCTGCCACTCAGAAAACGAGCCATTTATCCCAACTCTCTGTCTTCTATCTGCCAGCCAGTTCTCAATCCACATCAATACCTTGCCTCCAATCCCATGAACCTTGATTTTGGAAGCCAGTCGTTTATGCGGGACCTTATCGAAGGCCTTTTGGAAGTCCAGGTACACCACATCCACTGGCTCTCCCCCGTCTATTTTACCTGTCACCATCTCACAGAATTCCAATAGATTTGTCAAGCACGATTTACCTTTTGTAAATCCATGTTGACTCTGTCCGATCCCTTCTCTGCTAGTCATATGCTCCGCTATTACATCCTTAATAATGGATTCCATCAATTTGCCCACTATTGATGTAAGGCTCACCGGCCTATAATTCCCCGCTTTTTCTCTACCCCCCTTTTTAAATAGTGGGGTAACATTAGCTACCCTCCAATCCATGGGTACTGATCCTGAGTCTATCAAGTTCTGGAAAATAATTCTTAAAGCATCTGCTATCTGAATGGCCATTTCAGTAGTGTGGTAATGAGCTGTCCTGGAAAATTTGCCCATGGCTGCTAGTTTCAGTTCTAAACAGAATGTTGCTAGAGTGTTTACCAGATTCATCAGATCCCTGTGCCTGCTCTAATTTATCAGGGACTCCAGTCTGCAATGAATCACCTCAGGATCTGTGGGTGAATTATCTCTCTCATTTGGCCATCTCGGTGAGGCAGTACCAATCATACCCAACATGCTTGAGGTTCTACCGTTCACATGTTCAGGTTTACCACATTCAAAATTCAAGGTCCCCTTACTGTCATGTACAGCAGATGTAATATTACACAAAACTGCCTTCTGCCGACCATATGGCAAAGAGTTGCATTAGTGTCACCCGGCGCCCCTTACATTACGAGAGAAAGAGAAGCAAAAGAGAGTCTTCAGAGTGACCATGGATTCACCTCCGGTGCTACCACAGTTTCTGCAGCCACACAGACTCCTGTTCGATTCATCGGCAACCCGAGTGCCAAAATGATCAGGAAGCCTTCAGCACCTGAGGCCCTTCAGGAGCCCTCAGCACCCTCTCGAATCCAGGTTCTGATACCGGTTTCCCATGAGCCAGTCTCCTGCAGCCTGTGTGGGTTTCTCAGCCTGCTGAGTCCCTCACCGTTCCGCTGCTGTGGTCACCGTCCTGCAGTGTCATCCCTGCTCCTGCTCCTTCTCCATGAGGGGGTATTCTCCCATTTCTGATGCCCTGCGCCAGTCCGCTGCTCCCCCAGAGTCTGCGCGTTGGCATCCATTTCCTGTGTCTAAGCACGTCTCTTCTTGCAAACGTTAATGAGCATGGGCAGGTGGAGAGTGGAAACCAAAGAGGTCAGGGTGAGGGTCATATGTTGGCATTGAGCAGCAGAGGAGTGTGTGGAAGGGATGCATGAGGCCAATCTCCTTGGCCTCCTGTAGCCCCGGTGCTCAAAATTCCACCGATCAGTTTCAAGCCCCTATCGAGTTCAAGGAAAAAACAAACTCTGGAGATGCAATAACTTGAGTAAGTGAGGATGTCTGATTCCAGCAGATGACAGATCCCTCAGCTCCTGTTCACAGGTCCTGACATAACCAGGTTCAGGAATGGGAAATGGAGGCAATGTCCACATAACACCCTAAATTACACGTTGGGGAATCCATTTGCTCTGGAAGTCACCAACCAAACCAAACAGCCTTTGCAGATCACCAACAACAGCCAGTTCTATTCCTCTCAGGTCCCCATTGGTGTATTTGGGGGAAGAAGGGCACAGAGAGGCATTGATAGAGTGAAAGAGGAGTGAGGGGAGTCTCCCGACAAGTATTCACAGATCAGTACGCTGGAAAGTGTGCAGAAAAGATGGGTGAGGGTGGTGCTGGGGCCAGAGGCTTGGATTGTGAGGAGAGGCTGGGACTTTTCTCCCTGGAGTGTTAGAGGCTGGGAGGGGATCTTGCAGAGGTTGATCAAATTATGAGGGGCATGGATAAGGTATCAGAATCAGGGTTCATGGTCATGAAATTCAGTGTTAAGTGGCAGCGTCATAGAGGAGACATTCGTATTATAACGACATAACTATAGAAAATAAAATAATAATATCCAGAACAGTGGATGAAAAGTCAGGCCGTGTCTGAGGTTCACTGATCATTCAGGAATCTGATGGCAGTGGGGAAGAAGCTGTCCTTGTGCCACTGAGTGCTTGTCTTCAGGTTCCTGTAGCAGAGTGAAGAGGGCACGGCCTGGGTGGTGGGGGTGTTTGAGGTCAGAGGCTGCTTTTTTATGACACCACCTCATGTCGATGTCCTCAATGGAGTGAAGTCTGGTGTCTGTGATGTTGCAGGTTGAGTGAACAACCCTCTGGAGATAATTCTTGTCCTGAGAGTTGGTGCCTCTGTACCAGGCAGTGATGCAACCTGCCAGAATCCTCTCCACAGTACACCTATTTAAGTTTACGAGAGTTTTCAGTGACGTACCAAGTCTCCTCAGACACCTCACAAAGTAGAGCCGCTGGTGAACCTTCTTTGTGATTGAATCAATGTGGAGGCTCCAGGACAGATCCTCGGAGATGTGGACACACAAGAATTTGAAGTTCTTGACCCTCTCCACTACTGAACCCTCGATGAGGACTGGGTCGTGTTCCCCCACAGCAGGGGAGTCCAGAACTACAGGATATAGGCTTACGGTGAGATGGTGAAGATTTAATGGAGACCTGAGAGGCAACTTTTTCCACACAGAGGGTGGTGGATATGTGGAACTAACTGCAAGAGGAAATGGTAGAGGCAGGGACAATAAAAACCTTTTAAATGGATTTGAACATGCATGGATAGGAAAGGTTTGGAGGTTTAGGAGGCTAATACAGGCAAGTGGGACTAGCTCAGGTGACCAGTGACCCATTTTGCTGTTGTATATTTTATTTAATTTTATAATTTTATTTTCACTTTGAGAATATTTTTAACCAGGCTGCAGGAACAGGAAGAGCCAGTGGTATGAATGTACAAATCACACAGTGGGAAAAGATGAAATTAAAAATGAATATGGAATTATTTATAGATGCAGACTCAAGCAGCAAATAAGCTATTGTAAATCTTTATCAATGACTCTGTTCTTTTCTGGCTGCAGTCTCCTTCTCTCTCTCGAGGCCCTTTCATGCCAGGTCTCCACATGGAGGCCAGCTACAAGTGCGGAGCAAAAACATAAAACTTACCTTTCATTTTCTTTTCTTTGGCTTGGCTTCGCGGACGAAGATTTATGGAGGGGGTAAAAAGTCCACGTCAGCTGCAGGCTCGTTTGTGGCTGACAAGTCCGATGCGGGACAGGCAGACACGATTGCAGCGGTTGCAGGGGATAATTGGTGGGTTGGGGTTGGGTGTTGGGTCTTTCCTCCTTTGCCTTTTGTCAGTGAGGTGGGCTCTGCGGTCTTCTTCAAAGGAGGTTGCTGCCCGCCAAACTGTGAGGCGTCAAGATGCACGGTTTGAGGCGTTATCAGCCCACTGGCGGTGGTCAATGTGGCAGGCACCAAGAGATTTCTTTAGGCAGTCCTTGTACCTTTTCTTTGGTGCACCTCTGTCACGGTGGCCAGTGGAGAGCTCGCCATATAACACGATCTTGGGAAGGCGATGGTCCTCCATTCTGGAGACGTGACCCATCCAGCGCAGCTGGATCTTCAGCAGCGTGGACTCGATGCTGTCGACCTCTGCCATCTCGAGTACTTCAACGTTAGGGATGTAAGCGCTCCAATGGATGTTGAGGATGGAGCGGAGACAACGCTGGTGGAAGCGTTCTAGGAGCCGTAGGTGGTGCTGGTAGAGGACCCATGATTCGGAGCCGAACAGGAGTGTGGGTATGACAACGGCTCTGTATACGCTTATCTTTGTGAGGTTTTTCAGTTGGTTGTTTTTCCAGACTCTTTTGTGTAGTCTTCCAAAGGCGCTATTTGCCTTGGCGAGTCTGTTGTCTATCTCATTGTCGATCCTTGCATCTGATGAAATGGTGCAGCCGAGATAGGTAAACTGGTTGACCGTTTTGAGTTTTGTGTGCCCGATGGAGATGTGGGAGGGCTGGTAATCATGGTGGGGAGCTGGCTGATGGAGGACCTCAGTTTTCTTCAGGCTGACTTCCAGGCCAAACATTTTGGCAGTTTCCGCAAAGCAGGACGTCAAGCGCTGAAGAGCTGGCTCTGAATGGGCAACTAAAGCGGCATCGTCTGCAAAGAGTAGTGGGATCAGTTGAAGACTACCATACTGCAATCCACTGAAGAGGTACTGGGCTTCTCCTCCAGGAAAAACAAGGACTGGTTTGACGAAAACAGCCAGGAAATCCAGGAGCTGCTGGCAAAGAAGCGAGCTGCCCACCAGGCTCACCTTACAAAGCCGTCCTGTCCAGAGAAGAAACAAGCCTTCCGTCGCGCATGCAGCCATCTTCAGCGCAAACTCCGGGAGATCCAAAATGAGTGGTGGACTAGCCTCGCCAAACGAACCCAGCTCAGCGCGGACATTGGCGACTTCAGGGGTTTCTACGAGGCTCTAAAGGCTGTGTACGGCCCCTCACCCCAAGTCCAAAGCCCGCTGCGCAGCTCAGACGGCAAAGTCCTCCTCAGCGACAAGATCTCCATCCTCAACCGATGGTCAGAACACTTCCAATCTCTTTTCAGTGCCAACCGCTCAGTCCAAGATTCCGCCCTGCTCCAGCTCCCTCAACAGCCCCTAAGGCTAGAGCTGGATGAGGTTCCCACCCTGGATGAGACATATAAGGCAATCGAACAACTGAAAAGTTACCTTTCATAGAGCAGCCCTAAAAGGGTGCTCCTGTGCCTCATTCGTGTCGAGTGGTGTCTCGTAGCGCCCTCTGGAGTCAATGGAGGCTGGGCGACTGGTGCCGTAGCATCACCCATCATAAATGCACGACAAAGCAATGACCGTCTTCCCTACCTATAATCCCCCAAGCAGCTGGAACTTCTCTGTGTTTCCCAGAACAGTTCCAGCTGCTTAGGGGATTATGGGTGGGGAAGACGGCCATTGCTCTGCCACGTTTTGAGCCCCAGAGAGCAGCCCCGAAGGCCAAAGTGGCCCGGTGAGGTGCCGGCGGGGCCAGCACAGCCCATACCAGCTGCCTCTGACAGCCCCCACTGACCGACTCTGACCTGATGGCTCCCACAGGTCTCCCCTGCCCTGATGGCTCCCACAGGCCTCCCCTGCCCTGATGGCTCCCACCGACTGCCCTTGCCTTAAGGGGGTCATGGAGGGAGATGGGTGAGGGGGAGATGGGTTGCAGGCTGATGGCATCATCAGCCCGCCCCTAATCAGCCGCTTGCAGTGGCTGTACATTCATGTGAGGTGGCGGGGCACAGCACTCCACCAATTATTCTTCCCTAAGAAGGGTTGGAATCGGCACCTTGGAGCCAGCCATGGCACATTCAAGCGGGTAAGTCTCCTGAAGTAAGGGCGGACCATCTCTGCCTTTACACTCAGGCTTTTTCACTGCATGAAAGGGCCTAATCTCTCTCTCCCCTTCCCCTCCTCACTCTGCTTTTGCCTGCTTTTCTACCGTCCTGAGATTTCCACTCCCTTCTGTTTCTCTCTCTCTTCTCCCTCCCTACTCCCCTGCCACCTCACTCTTCCTTCTTCTCCCTATCCTCCATGTCTCACTGTCACTTTCTTGTACATCAGCATGCTTTGTAACCAGAAGCTTGTTTTTAGTGAATTATCCTACAATGTAGGAATTATTCGATCAGGACTTTATCAAATGGGGTTTCACAGGGGTTTGATCAGTAGAGTGAAACGCAAAAGTCTGCAGATGCTGTTATTGCAGTAAAAACACAGAGGAACTTGGCAGGTCTCAGCCTGAGCCCTTCCTCAAGGTGTGAGTAAAAAGCAGGTAGGTGCCTGAATTAAAAGGAAAAGGGAAGAAAGGGCAGGGGGAGGAGGACAGACCCACAGACAAAAGGTGGTCATTGGACATAGAGGGGAGGACATGAGAGAGGAAAGGTGGGAATTGATTATGGGAAGGGATTTTTTTTTGCTCTGTGAAAGGGGGGAAAAAGGAAGAGAGAGAGAACTAGAGGAATGGAGCTATTGGGAAGGATGGGGGAGAAGGTGTTGTTAATGGAAACTGGAGAAGTTGATGTCCTTGCCTCTACAGTGAAGTCCCCTGTGCTTGCTAATGGTTTGGAGGTCACTGGGGGGGGTTTCTGAGTTTTTAATTTCCTCTGACAGTACTCTACACTTTGCTGTGTTGATCACCCCATGTTTGTAATCCTGTTTACCAATTGTGTAAACTATGGCAAGCAGAGGCCCACCAACACTGAGCCAGTAAGTGGATTGTCACACAGACCAAGTGTATTTGGCATATCGTGCCTGTACGATACTCTCCAATCAGTTCCACTCCCCTACATAGAGTTCAACACATAGGGACAGACCCTTCGGCCCAACGTGGCAGAGAGGGGGAAGCAGAGAGGCTGCAGGGATACAATCAAATACAATGTTGGAAGTGTGCAATCATGCACTTTGGTAGAAGGAATAAAAGGACTATTATGTGGATTAGGAGAACATTCAAAATTTGGAGGTGTATTGGGAGTCCTTGTGCAGGATACCCTAACCTAAAGGTTAACCTCCAGGTTGAGTCAGTGGTGAAGAATGACAGGGGACTCCATAGAAGTATTTCAAATGTCGAAAGGCCTGGTGTGGCAAAGTTGTTTCCCATGCTAGGGGAGTCAAGGACAAGAGGACACAACCTCAGGATTGAAGGGCACCCGTTTAAAACAGAGATGCGGAGGAATTTCTTGAACCAGAGAGTGGGGAACCTCTAGAATTTGTTACCATGGGCAGCTCTGGAGGCCAGGTTGTTGGGTTTATTTAAGGCAGAGATTGATGGGTATCTGAATAGTCAGGGTATTAAAGGTTTTAGGGAGAAGGCAAGGAAGTGGGGCTGAGCAGGAGAATGGATCAGCTCATGATGGACTCGACAGCCCAAATGGTCTACTTCTCATATATCTTATGCAACCAAGTTATCTACCCAAACTAGTCCCATATCCCCCTGAAATTTTCTTATTCATGCAATTGCTCGAATTATTTTTAAACACTGCAGTTGTACCTGTCTCTACCATGTCCTCATTCCACATACCCACTCCACTGTGTGGGGGGAGAAAAGTGGCCCTCCGGTCACTCTTGAATCTTTCCTCTCTCACTTTAGTTCCATGCCCTCTAGTTTTAGAATCCTTTATCTTCATATAAAACCAACAATTATTTATCTAATTTATGCCTTTACATTTAATCCACACTTCCCCCTTTTCCCTGGGGAAATTCCCCTTTCACCCATTCCCTTTTGAAATCTGCTTTCAACTGCTCTTTTTAAATTTTTAAAAAATTTTTCACACTATGAACCATATTAACCAAAATACACACAAACATTTCCCTCTTGAATATACACAAGAGGGAATATCTTGAATATCCCCTTTCCCCCCCCTTCCTTCCCTCCCTCCTCCCCACCCCTCCAAACCCATTAAACGTTCAACATATACGATATATTAAACTCATTAAATAATGTCATCACACAATGAAAATAAACAAGAAAATTGTGTCATTTACTTTTACACACTGAGTCAGTTCATTTCGTCTTCTTCTCCTATCATTTTAGGGGGTGAAGGTCCGAGGCGAGCCCTCTCTGTTGTGTTCCATGTACGGTTCCCAAATTTGTTCAAATACTGTGACTTTATTTTTTTAATTATATGTTATTTTTTCCAATGGAATATATTTCTTCATTTCCATGTTCCTTTGCTGTACTCTCAGGCTCTCTTCTGATTTCCAGGTTGACATTATACATTTTTTTGCTACAGTTAAGGCTATCATAATAAATCTTTTTTGCGCTTCATCCAAATCGAGGCCTAGTTCTTTACTTCTTATTTACTTAGAAGAAAGATCTCTGGGCTTTTTGGTTTGTTGCTTTTTGTGATTTTATTTAATACCTGATTTAGATTTTCCCAAAACTTTTCCACTTTCTCACATGTCCAAATTCCCATTTCCTTCTTACAGCAAAAACATCTTCCTGATACTGTTGGGTCCCATTTATTTAACCTTTGGGGCGTGGTGTATAACCTGTGTAACCAATTATATTGTATCATGCGTAACCTCGTGTTTATTGTATTTCTCATAGTTCTGGAGCATAGCTTTTCCCATGTTTCATTCTTTATCTTTATGTTTAGATCTTGTTCCCACTTTTGTTTGGGTTTATAGCTTATTTCATCATTTTCCTTCTCTTGCAGCTTAATCTACATGTTCGTTATAAATCTTTTAATTATCATTGTTTCTGTAATCACATATTCAAAGCTGCTTCCTTCTGGTAATCTCAGCCTGCTTCCCAATTTGTCCTTTAAGTAGGTTTTCAGTTGGTAGTATGCAAACATTGTACCATGAGTTATACCATATTTGTACTTCCTTTGTTCAAATGTTAATAAATTATTTCCCAAAAAACAATTTTCTATTCTTTTGATCCCTTTTCTCTCCCATTCTCTAAAGGAAAGGTTATCTATTGTGAAAGGGATTAGTTTATTTTGCGTCAATAATAATCTTGGTAGTTGGTAATTTGTTTTTTTCCTTTCTACGTGAATCTTCTTCCAAATGTTAAGCAGATGGTGCAGTACTGGTGAATTCCTATGTTGCACAGTTTTTCATCTCACTTGTAAAGTATATGTTCAGGTACCTTCTCCCCTATTTTATCGAGCTCTAATCTGGTCCAATCTGGTTTTTCCCTTGTTTGATAAAAATCTGTTAGGTATCTTAATTGTGCTGCTCTATAATAATTCTTAAAGTTTGGTAGCTGTAGGCCCCCTTGTTTGTTCCATTCTGTTAATTTATCTGGCTCTATCCTGCTCTTTGAGTCAGCATGTTCAGATTGCAACAAACCTACAGCAGCTTTTCTCACTGCCCTCTGGAGATTTATTTATGAATTATTCAAACCTTGGATGAATGATCTGTGTCCTGTGGTTGCTGACCCTCCTTCCACAGGAAACTGTTTTCACCATGTTTACTCCATCAAAGCCTTCGTGATCGATGAATTTGTCCTTTTAACCTTTGGTGGTGCGAGAAGAACCATCCCAGGTCTCACCACACAATTGAAGTCCCTCATTCCTGGACTCCTCTGCAATCTCTCCAATGCTCTCAGATCCCTCCAAAAGTGTGGTGTCTTGTGCTGGGTACAGTGCTCTCTCTAGTTGGAAGCTCCAACTAGAGAGAAGAACAAGGAGACCATGAACCAGTCCTCATCCAGGAGTCAGCAGTGGAGAGGGTCAAGAGCTTCAAATTCCTGGGCGTCAACATCTCTGAGGATCTGTCCTAGACCCTCCATGTCGATGCAATCACAAAGAAGGCCTGCCAGCGGTATACTTAAGTGTTTGAGGAGATTCAGTGTGTCATCGAAGACTCTTGAAAACTTCTACAGGTGTACAGTGGAGAGCTTTCTGTCTGGTTGCATCACTGTCCTGTGAGGAGGTGCCAATGCTCAGGACAGGAAAATGCTCCAGAGGGATGTTAACTCAGCCTATGACATCATAGCTGATGCACCATCAATCACTCAGGAGACTTCTGTGGAGAAACCCAAAGGCTTTAATTCACTTGAGAACATAGTATATCTCTACTGTTCAGTTGTCCTGCACTGAGTTGCAGGGGGCTGTGGAATAGTCACCATTATACAAGAGCCTGTGGGGAGGGGCTACAGGTACAACTGGCCAATAGATGTGCTTGACCAGATATGTGACATTGGTTTACCACATTCACCCCTTGTTTTTAAAAAGAGTCCCACGGGGTGAAGAGGAATTTACAAAGTTACATACTTACAATTTGAAAGTCATAAGTTCAGCCTATCAGGCGGTCTGGTAGTTCACTGGGATCGTCTAGAACCAGCTGCTACTGCGATACAGCAGCGGAGTCTTGGACAGTCTTGGGCGCTTGTTTGTATTCATTAATGCTGCGCTGGTAGGTGGGTGCCGTGCCTGATGTGTCCTCCCTCGGGGCAGAGGCAGAATACCAAAGGTCAGGTGCATCATGTGCGTTCAACAGTGAGGAGGGTGTGAGGTGATTAGCAGTGGTCTCCAGGGTCCCTGAGGGAGCCAAATCCCTAATGATTCTGTCCGGATATGCCACTTAGGCATATTGGTGGTTGGCATGGAGGAGGTGGACTCTTTCGACCAATGGGTCAGACCTATGGCTCCTCACATGCCGCCAGAACAGGATGGGCCCTGGGGACGTCAGCCATGCGATAGTGTGGTCCCTGTCGCAGATTTCCTTGGGAAGGAAAACGTACATTCTTGTGATATAGCATTAGTGGCAGTGCCCAGCAGGGACATGGTAGAGTGGAGGACCAGGTCTCCAGGAGAACCTCCTGCCAGCGGGAGACCTTTGGACTGCAAGGCCAGGAGGACTGCCTTCCAGACCCTAGCATGCTCCCTCTCCACTTGCTCAGCTTGCCACTCCTCAAGGAAGGCCCCCCCAGACACTGTGGATATAACTGGGGAAGCCATATTGAATGAAGAGGGCCTTGATGACTGTGGCAGCGGTCATGTCCGAGCAGGGGATGGCAAATGGAAAGCAGGAGTATTCGCCGATGATGTTAAGGAAGTAAATGTTACAGTCAGTGTTGGGCAGGGGTCCTTTAAAGTCGACACTGAGTCACTCGAAGGGGTGACTGGCTTTAATAAGTCTTGCACTCAGCGCAGACCTGACAGTTCTTTGTCATGGTCCTGGTCTCGTCAATGGAGTATGGCAGGTTGCGTGCTTTAACAAAGTGAAAAAGCCTGGTGACTCTGGGGTGACGGGGACTTTTATGGAGATTTTGCAGTTGGCCAATTTGGGCGTCTGGTGGCTTGTTAAGTTTCCCAGCCGGTACATGATGTCATAGTTATAGGTGGATAATTCTATTCTCCACCACGGTATTTTATTGTTTTTGATTTTGCCCCACTGCTGATTGTTGAACATGAACGCGACAGTACATTGATCGATCAGCAAGGTGAATCTCTTACCGGCCAAGTAATGATGCCAGTGCCACACTGCCTCGACAATGGCCTGGGCCTCTTTTTCAACTGAGGAGTGTTGAATCTCGGGGACCTGCAGAGTGCGTGAAAAAAATGCGATGGGCCTGCCAGCGTGATTAAGGGTGGCTGCCAGGGTGAAATGTTGGACCTGATGTAGTTGAAGGCCTCCTTCGCCATAGGGAAGGATGTAGATAAGGGACTGGGCTTTGTTTGCATAATTGGGTATAATAGGAGAAAAACCCAAGGCACCTCTCCAGGACCTTGAGGCTTTGTGGGAAGGGAAGCTCCAGAAGTGGTCGCTTGCAGTCTGGGTCCGGGCCAAAGATGCCATTCTCCACTACGCAGCCATGGATGGCCAGGCGAGTTATGCAGAACGTGCACTTGGCCTTGTTGTACGTCAGATTAAGGAGCTTGGCTGGCTCGAGAAATCTCTGGAGATTGGCATCATGGTCCTGCAGGTCGTGGCTGCAAATGGTGACATTGTCGAGATACAGGAAAGTGGCCCACAACTCATACTGATCCTCTATATGGCCCGTCTCCTGCTGGAAGACTGAGATGCCATTCGTGATGCCAAAGGGGACCCACAGGAAGTGGTGGATCGCCGTATACTGGCTGTCCTCTGGGTGGATGGGAACTGATGATATGCCATCTTTAGGTTGATAGTCAAAAAGACCCGATATTCGGTTGACTATGTTGGCAATTCATGGAAGGGGGTATGCATCCAAATGAATGTATCTATTTGAGGGTCTGTCTGTAGTCGATGACCATTCTATTCTACCACTACCTGTGCTCTCCAAGGGCTTTTGCTGGCTTCAATACCCCTTCCTTAAGTAAGTGCTGTACCTCTGTCTGGATGAAGGCCCTGTCCCCGGAGCTGGACCATCTGCTTTTAGTGGCGAAGGGTTTACTTTTGATGGTGAGGTTGGTGAATAGCCACAGTGGGGAAACCTTAAATGTGGAGAACCCGCAAGTTGTGCATGGTGAGTGGTTTGGTTGGTGGATGTGTCTTAAGAAAACAGCCTGTATCCTCAAGGATCCCCACCACCTAGGCCATGCCCACTTCACTGCTACCATCAGGCAAAAAGGAGCCTGAAGTCAAGCACTCAGTGGCCAAGGACAGCTTCTTCCCCTCTGCCATCAGATTCCTGAACAGACAATGAACCACAGACACTGCCTTAGTTTGACTTGCCTATATAATTTTTTGTTTATAGATATATATATATTTGGTACTGTGACGCTGTCGCAAAACAACAAATTTTGTGACTTGTTCATGACAATAAACTCTGATTCTAATTTTAAATTTAAATATAGACATACAGTACGGTAACAGACCATTTGGCCCCACAAGCTTGTGCTGCTCAATTACACCTCAACCCCCGGTTCATTTCGAATGGTGAGAGGAAACCCGAGCCCCCGGGAAAAACCTACACAGATACGGGGAGAATGTACTAACTTCTTACAGACAGTGCAGGATTCAAACCCCTGTCCCGATCGCTGACGCTGGAACAATGTTGTGGTAACCACTCCAGCAACCGTGCTGCTCCAAGGCAGAGATTTATCGGTTCTGGATTAGCCAGGGCATCAAAGGTTATGGGGCTGAATGGGAAAATGGATCAGCTCATGATTAAAGGTGGGGAAGAGTCAATGGGCTGAATAGTTTATTTCTGCTCCTATGTCTTATGATGTTGTAGAATCAGTGACCAGAGGACATGGATTTAAGGTGAGGAGGGAGATTTAATAGGAATCTGAGGGGTGACTTTTCTACATAGAGGGTGGTGGGTGTATGGAATAGGCTGCATGAGGAGGTGGTATTGGCCAGTACGTTTACGAAACATTGGGATGGAGACAGGGATATGGGCCAAATGCAGGCAGGTGGGACTAGTGTGGATAGTGTGGGCAAGTTGGGCCAAAGGAACTGTTTACATACTGTATGACTTTAAACTATCATTTGTAAACATTCCTCACTTTTGTAATCTGGGCCTTCATTAAAAAGACCAGAATTATTTTGTCTAAACTCCCTGCAAGGTAGGGGTGCAGCTTCAAGGATTAGTGCAAGTACAGGAGCTGAAACACAAAAGTCTGCAGATGTTGTGGTTGTAGTAAGACGCACCCTGAAATGCTGGGGGAACTCAGCAGGTCTCGCAGCGCCCATAGGAGGTGAAGGTGTATTACCTGCCTGCTTTTTGCTTATGCAGGAAAACCCTGGTATCTGGCACCTAAACGGATTGGTAGATGCCGGATATGTGCATTTCCAGTTGCTTGAGATTATGTGTTGTATGGATTGGCTAACTAATGGCAAAGCATGCCAGTTTTAAATTTACGTTATTTTAATCAATTTATTTTCTGTGATTTTTTTCCAGCTTGATTTCCGAATAACTGGGGTTTTACTGTACCTTGAAGATGGGCTCGTCCCAAAACGTCAATACTTGGCACAATGGCATTAAAGTTGTATCTCATCTAATATCTTTACCTCCTATGGACACTGTGAGACTGGATGAGTTTCTCCAGCATTTCTGTGTGTTTTTAGTGCAAGGACACACCAGATAATTCCAGATCTGCACACAAGTTCAGTCTGCAGGTCAGACCTCTGAGCGATAAATCTGGCTGCATCTTCAGTGAAATGCAGTTTAAATAGAATCTCGTGTACTAGATAATACCGTGGCAGTGGGACGCCACATAACAGAGGCAAAATTTAGTTTTCAATGGTGAACCAGTAACCTGAGGTGAGGATGGGAGGGAATCCTGATTCCTGCTAAATATAGACTGTGTTCCCACTGTCCAAATAAAGACACGGGAGGCCTCGCTGCACCTTCAGCACTGACTGCCTGTAAGCCGTCTGGCAGACTGAGATTCATGCTCTGTCTGTCTGTGCTGTTAGAAAGGACAGCAGATCGCAGACATCCCGCTCCCACAGCTTGGTGCATGATTCACAACTATTCTCTTCAATTGAACCAAACGGCCACTTTCAGCAAACCTGCTGCTTCTGTCCTGCACGTCCCCATCCACGCCATTACGTTCCCTCCTCCACACCTCTCCCCTTCCCCTCACCCCTCCACCAACTCTCCTCTACCTCACCTCCACCTGCCCCTCATCTTTCACCCGCTCATCCTCCTCTCCACCCATCCCCTTCACCATCCTCTCCACCCTTCCCCTCACCCCTCCACCAACTCTCCTCTACCTCACCTCCACCTGCCCCTCATCTTTCACCCCCTCACCCTCCTCTCCACCCATCCCCTTCACCATCCTCTCCACCCTTCCCCTCACCCCTCCACCAACTCTCCTCTACCTCACCTCCACCTGCCCCTCATCTTTCACCCCCTCACCCTCCTCTCCACCCTTCCCCTTCACCATCCTCTCCACCCTTCCCCTCACCCCTCCACCAACTCTCCTCTACCTCACCTCCACCTGCCCCTCATCTTTCACCCCCTCACCCTCCTCTCCACCCTTCCCCTTCACCATCCTCTCCACCCTTCCCCTCACCCCTCCACCAACTCTCCTCTACCTCACCTCCACCTGCCCCTCATCTTTCACCCCCTCACCCTCCTCTCCACCCTTCCCCTTCACCATCCTCTCCACCCTTCCCCTCACCCCTCCACCAACTCTCCTCTACCTCACCTCCACCTGCCCCTCATCTTTCACCCGCTCACCCTCCTCTCCACCCATCCCCTTCACCATCCTCTCCACCCTTCCCCTCACCCCTCCACCAACTCTCCTCTACCTCACCTCCACCTGCCCCTCATCTTTCACCCGCTCACCCTCCTCTCCACCCATCCCCTTCACCATCCTCTCCACCCTTCCCCTCACCCCTCCACCAACTCTCCTCTACCTCACCTCCACCTGCCCCTCATCTTTCACCCCCTCACCCTCCTCTCCACCCATCCCCTTCACCATCCTCTCCACCCATCCCCTTCACCATCCTCTCCACCCTTCCCCTCACCCCTCCACCAACTCTCCTCTACCTCACCTCCACCTGCCCCTCATCTTTCACCCCCTCACCCTCCTCTCCACCCATCCCCTTCACCATCCTCTCCACCCTACCCCTCACCCCTCCACCAACTCTCCTCTACCTCACCTCCACCTGCCCCTCATCTTTCACCCCCTCACCCTCCTCTCCACCCATCCCCTTCACCATCCTCTCCACCCTTCCCCTCACCCCTCCACCAACTCTCCTCTACCTCACCTCCACCTGCCCCTCATCTTTCACCCCCTCACTCTCACCCCGACACCAGCCCCCTCATCACCTTCCCCTCCAGCCATCATCCCACCTCATCTCACTCTCATCACCAACCTTCCCTCACTCCTCCTTCTTAACTCCAGCCCTCGTCCCACCTCACCTCCACCCTCTCCTTTACCTCTATCGCCAGCCCCCTCACTACTTCCTCCTCTACTCCAGAGATACTCCCACGATCACACTCACCCCTACATCACCTCCTTAACTCCCTCCACCTCACCGCATCCTCCACCCTCCTGATCACCCTCCTCTCACTCCCATACCAGCTCTCTTCCACCTCACCACCTCCACCCTCATCTTTTGCCCTCCCCCACACATCTATGCCTCCTTAACTCCACCCTCATCCCATCTCACTTCCTCGATTCCTCCTTACCCTCACATTTATCTTTCACTCTCCCCTCACCCATCCCTCCCTTTCCCCACACTTGTACCCTCTCCTCCATGCCAGACTCACACGCACATACCTTCATCCTCACAAGCTACTCCTCACCATTCCCCTCCCCTTTAACTTTCCCCTTCATCTCCATTCATACCTACACTCCCCTTCCCCAACACTTCCTCACCAACCTTCAACCCCTCTCACTACCTCACTCTTCCTCTCCACCCTCACCCCTTCCTCTTGCCATCTTTCCTGCCATTCAACATCCCTTGCCTCAGCCTTCTCCATCATCCACCCTCTCACCCACCTTTCCTCACCCTCCCCACCCTTCCTACTTTGTACTTCACCTCTCTCCCTCTCTAACCTTCCCAATTCCCCCTCCACCTTTATCCCTCTTCTCCTCTCCCTCCCTTCCACTCTCTGAGCCTCACATCTTCTCTAACCGCGCTCTCTATCTCTTCCCTCTCCCTCCTCCCCATCCCTCACTCTCTCCCCTCTTCCTTCTTCCTCTTTTATTCCCTCTCCTGCACTTCCTCCCCTTTCTCTCTCTTTGCTTGCTCCTTTCTCTTCCTCCTTTCTCCCTCTGCTCCCTCTCTTCTTTCTCCCCCTCTCCTTGCTCACTCCCCTTTCTCTCTCGCTCTCTCTCCTTGTTCTTTCCCTTCTTTCTCTCCCTCTCTTCCCCTTCCTTGCTCTCCCCTCTCTTTGATCCTTCTTCTTGAATATTTTATTTATAATTTTTCAAACAGTGTTAACAATCCATAATAATAAAACACACTACATTTTCCAATTATATACAAGCTTCATCGTCGAGTCCAATTTCCCCCCATCCCAATTAATCCAGAGACAAAATTAAATAGACATTTACTGTGAAAAGAAAAACAACAACAATAAATTAGTCCTTGTCCCCTGTTGCTGTAGCTTTTTCCAGTGTCCCTTTACCTTCCAGACATATTAAGGACATAAGACCAATAAGGAAAGCAAAACAAATGCACAAAAAAAATTCTTATGAAAAAGTAAAACCAAACTCAAAGAGAAAACAGTAATTGTAGGATTCGTTTGGACCCCACTGCCAGCCTCCAGGTCTTTGAATTTTCGTGACTCAACCTGATTAAGATGGATTCCGACACCACCCCCCCCCCCCCCCACCCCCTCAAGGAGAGGATAGGCAGGAACAGACAGCAATGAAGCACAAGGAACCGCACTATACCTTTGCCCCTATATAATGCAGGTACGGATACCAAATTTCCTTGTTGTAGGTAATTTTCTCTGGGGAACACAGCTCTGCATTTCCAGATTCTAGCGCGCAGTGCCGAAATGAGAGTCTGCCTTCTAGGTAACCGCGATGCACTTCCTCGCCACCGCCAAAGCATTCAACACAAATTGGATTTGAAATTTGGACAGATTCATCATACGTCTTTGATGTTTCCCAACAGGAACAACTCTGGGATCTGTAGAAATTCTTTACCTATGATTTTTTTTCTAGGACTTGACCTAGTTCTACCCAAAAGGGCCTCATCTTAGAGGATGACCAGGTTGAGTGCACAAAGGTTCCCACCTCTATGCCAGACCTAAAACATTGATCTGAAATTCCTGGCTTAGCCTTGATCAATTTATACAGCGTATAGTACAACTGGTGTAGAAAATTATACTGCACCAACCTGTTAATAATAATTGTGGTCATGCTGTCACGACACAGGTCTAACCAGCATCTTTCACCAATCATTACACTTAAGTCTGGCTCCCACCTTTCCCTAGATTTATGAAGACCCAGTTTCGGGCTTTCCACATTGCCGTAATAAACTTACACGCATTCCCCTTTCGAACGGGGCCTCCATGTACTGAACACCAGTAGGGCCAGAGCTGGACCTAATTTGTCCCTTAAAAAAAACCTTAACTGAAGATAGCAAAAGAATGTCCTGTTTGATGAATCATATTTATTTTTAAGCTGTTCAAATGATATAAGCTGTGCCCGCTCATAAGAGTCCTCGATACACCCGATCCCTTTCTGGCACCAGGTGTCCAGGATCTTGTTATCTATAGTCCATGGTATTAGGCCATTCTGACTCAGGAGTGTCTTTGACGACAACCCCACTTTAAGCACAATGCATTGATTAATCTTGTTCGACACATAAAGACTAGTTTTAATAAGGGTGTGTCTTTGTTGCCAGATAACAATTTAGAGTCCCATTCATCTGCTATCTTCTCACCTATTGTGTGCAGATCAATTTGTGCCCAAGATGGTGTACCTCCTCCTTCAAAGAGTGAAGTGATATTCCTCAACTGTGCTGCCCAGTAATACTTCTAAAAGTCTGGTAATCTCAGTCTGCCAGACTGTAATTCCAGGTTAATTTCTGCATGGAGACCCTGGCCACCCCTCCTGTTCCAAATGAACCTACTTACCTGTGAATTTATATTCTGGAAGAATCGCCGGGGCAATGCCATGGGCAAAGTCTGGAAGAGGTAATGAAACCATTCATCAATACAATTGACCCTGCCCACCAACATAATGGGCAGGCTCATTCATCTGTTTAACTCCTCAATATTTTTGAGCAAGGGGGTAAATTTAGTTTATATAAATTTTGAAGATTATTATCCACACTGACTCCCAAGTTCTTGATCCCCTTTTTGGCCACTTCAATGACTGTTATCTTTAAATTGACTATAGTCCCCTTTTGTAAGTGGCATAATTTCATTCTTGTCCCAATTAATCTTGTACCTGGACACTTTCCCATATTCCTCCAGAGTAGAGTGAAGCTTGGTCAATGAACTTGCTGGGTCTGTCAGATATATCTGCACATCATCCACAAATAGGTTGATTTTGTGTTCTTACCACCCCATTCTGAACCCTTTGATGTCCAGATCCCGCCGTATGGCTTCAGCCAACAGTTCTATAGCCAAAATGAACAGAGCTGGAGACAATGGACACCCCTCTCTATTATATCTTGATAGTGGGAATGCTGGAGATATTTGCCCATCGGTCACAACTTTAGCCTTGGGCACGTGGAACAGCGCCCTGATCCAATTTATAAAAGTTGGTCCTAGCCCCAATTTCTCTATTCCCAAATAGAGGTCCCACTCTAGCCTATCAAATGCCTTCTCAGCATCCAGGGCCATGGCTACACTTGGGTCATCCCATAACTGTGCCAGATGTATGATGCTCAGCTATCTGCTTACATTATCTGCAGCCTGCCTCTTTTGCATAAAGCCTGCTTGGTCTACATTTGTTAGCTTCGGCAAATGTTTCACCAATCTATTTGCCAGGGCCTTCACAAGTATCTTATAGTTCGTATTCAGCATTGAAATAGGTCTATAAGAGAACTGTTTCAATGAGACTCTATCTTTTTGAAGAATCACCAAAATAATTGCCGTTGAGAAAGATTCTGGGAGTGTGTGGGTTTCAACCACCTGATCCACCATAAAGATGGGCATCAGGAGTTCTTTGAATTCCCTGCAAAACTCAAGGGAGAAATCCATCTTCTCCCAGAGACTGACCAGCTTGTAACAGATTCAATCTTTCTCCTATTTCTTCTTCTGTGAAGGGAGTATTAAATCCTTCCTGATCTTGGATATGGTAACTCCCACTGTGACAGGAATTCATCTATTTCCTCAGGCTTCCCCAATGATTCTGACGAATACAATTTTACATAAAATTGTCTGAAGGCTTCATTTATCTCCTTCGGCTTATATGAGATCCTGTTATCCCCTGTCTGAACCGTATTAATTGTTCTTGAGGCCTGCTCTACCCTCAGCTGCCAGGAGAGAACTCTATGGGCTCTTCCCCCAGCTCGTAATATTTCTGCTTCGATCTTAATATGGCTTTCTCCATGTGTTTGGAGTGTTTTATATCTAAGTTTTTAAAAATTTGTCAAAGCCTGAAACTTTTCTCCCCTTGCTCGGTCCTCTCTCTCTCTCCCCTTGCTCACTCCCCCGATCCCCCTCACTCACTCCCTCATCCTTTGTATCCTGATGCCATGGGCCCTCGAGAGCAACATGAGTTTTTGTTCCTCATGTCATGTATCGTAGCCATGTCTATAATGGTCACAATGTTGATGGACACCAGACTGTGAACATTGGCCCTTTGCCCAGAGAAATTGCCATATTTCCACAGGTGCCAACCAGGGAGAGACCTGCTGAAGCCTAACTAAAGTTCTTTGAAACCTGTCATTAACACCCTGAATAAACTATTATCACAGGTGTAGCATGGTGATTTAGTAGATGAGATTGTTATTCAGGGTGGACTTTGAATTTAGTTGAAATAATCAGGAAACAGAAGGTCTTTACAAAATCCAAGCCTTATCAGCTGATGGGTTATCGTCAAACTCAGCTGGTTCACTCGAGAAACTACAAATGCTGGAAATCTCAAATGAGAAAAGGAATTGTTGAGGATACTCCACAGATCAGGCAGCACCAGTGGGGAGAGGGGAGCAGTGAATGTTTCTGATCAAACACCCAGCAGGGAACATTTCGGAAATAGGCATACTTGCGGAGAAAGGAGGGGAGTGGAGAGCACAAAGGGAATGGTTTTTGGCTCTGTGAAAGGAGACAGAGGAAAAAGTGAAGAGAGGGGGACGGAGCTGAAGGAAAGCAGACGGGGAAAGATCAGAATAAGAATTTATTGACAATGAACAAGTCATGAAATTAGATGTTTTACAGCAGCGTCACATTACAAACGTTTATATTATAACCATCTTACAACATTACTATAAATTAAAAAAAAATAAAATAATAGAGCATGAAAAGTAAGGCCGTGTCATTCAGGAATCAGGTGGCAGCGGGGAAGAAGCTGTCCTTGTGCCGCTGGATGCTCGTCTTTAGAAACATAGAAGATAGGAGCAGGAGTAGGTCATTCGACCCTTCGAGCCTGCTCCGCCATTCAACGAGATCATGGCTGATCTTAAAGTTCAGTACCCCATCCCCGCCTTCTCTCCGTAACCTTTAATACCCTTATACTGAAGAAATAGATCTAATTCCCTCTTAAATAGATTGAATGAACCTGCCTCTACTGCCCTCTGTGGCAATGAATTCCACAGATTCACCACCCTCTGGGTCAAGAAATTCCTCCTCATCTCGGTCCTAAATGGTTTGCCTATTATCCTCAAACCATGGCCCCGGGTTCTGGATTTTCCCATCCTTGGAAACATCCCATCTGCATCCATTCTGTCCAGTCCTGCCAGAATTTTATAAGTTTCCATGAGATCCCCTCTCAATCTTCTAAACTCCAGCGAGTACAATCCCAATTTGCGCAATCTTTCCTCCTAAGTCATTCCTGCCATTCCAGTTATCAGCCTGGTGAATCGCCTCTGCACTCCCTCCATTGCTCCTGTACCTTTTCCCCGATGGTAGCAGAGTGAAGAGAGCATAGCCTGGGTATTGGAGGTCTTTGAGGATAGAGGCTGCTTTTTTTAAGACATCGCCTCCTTAGTGGAATGAAGTCTGGTGCCTGTGATGTCGCAGGCCAAGTTATCAATGAGAGTTGGCGCCTCCGTACCAGATAGTGATGTAACCAGCCAGAATGCTCTCCACGGTTCACCTGTAGAAGTTTACGAGAGTCTTCGGTGACATACTGATTCTCCTCAGACAACTCACAAAGTATAGCCACTGACGAGCCTTCTTTGTAATTGCATCAATGTGGAAGTTCCAGGACAGATCCTCGAATATGTGGAGATGAAGGGAGTTTAACGGAAACCAGAGAAATTGATGTTAATTGCAATCAATTGGAGGGTGCCCAGACAGAAGATGTTGTTCCTCCAATTTGCACATGGTCTCAGTCTGGCGGTGCAGGAGACTGTGGACAGACATGTCAGCAAGGGGATGGGATGGAGAATTGAAATGAGTTGAAGAACAAGTGGAGGCAGAATTAATAATGGGCGGATTCTGTAATGAACTCTTACTCTCCTTTTCTCTAGTGTTTCGGTGTTGATCTACCATACCACACGGGAGTGCTTCGTGCTGGTCAAGCAGTTCCGTCCAGGTAACTACCTGCTGAATATGTATGTGCCTTGACTGAACGTGGAGAAGCTGGAAGAACTCAGCAGGTCAGGCAGTATACACAGAGAGATATGGTCAGTCATAGTTTCAGGTGGGGACCTTTTGTTGAAAGCCCTGGACAGAGAAGATGTGGCAAAGTTGTTTCCCATGGTGGGAAATTCAAGGGCAAGAGGGTATAACCTCAGGATTGAAGTGCATCCATTTAAAACAGATTTAAAATTTAGATATACAACACGGTAACAAGCCATTTTGGCCCTCGAACCAGTGCTGCTCAATTACACTCAATTAACCTGAACCCCCAGAACATTTTGAAGGGTGGGAGGAAACTGGAGGTCCAAGAAAAATATGAGGAGAACATACAAACTCCTCACAGACAGCGCGGTATTTGAACCTGGTCCCAATTGCTGGCATTGTAAAGGCTTTGCACTAACCACTATACCAACCGTGCTACCCAGAGGAGGAACTTCTTTATTCAGAGAGTGGTGAACCTCTGGAATTTGTTGCCACGGGCAGTGGTGGAAGCCAGGTCATTGGGTGTATTTAAAGCAGAGGTTGATATGTATCTGAATAGTCAGGGTATGGGAGAAGGCCAGGGAGCGGGGCTGAGTGGGAGAATAGGCAAGCTCATGATGGAATGGTGAAGCAGACAGGATGGGCTGAATGGCCTACTTCTGCTCCTATATCTTATGGTCTAAAGTGGGAAAGTCAGAGGGCAAACATAAAAAGGAGGGTGCTGTGGGGGGGGGGGGGGGAGAGGGGTCCAGAGGTGATAGGATACAGGATGAATGAAGATGAGAGAGGAGGTAAGACAAGTAAGGGAGGAAGGCACTAGGGCAGAGGAGGGGGGAGGTGTTGAGAAAGTAGAACAGGAGCAAGTACAAGACAGATAGAAGTAGTGGAATTGGGATGGGGGGTTGGTATTGCATAAACATGAAACACCCAAAGTTCATGTTGTTGGATTCCAGATCAGATATATGTTGCCTTGTCTGGGTGTGGGAGACAATGCAAGGTCCAGAAATCTATCAGGAGACTGCAGACACTGGAATCTGATGCCAGAAAACGATGTGATGGAGAAGCTCAGGTCTTTTTAAGTTTAAGGATTTAAATTATTTTTGTGTGTTTCACATGTTTCTGAATGTCAGAGACATAGAAGTGTTTGGACAGTTTTAACAGCAGACTAAGCTGGGGGAATGGCTGAGGCAGCTGCCAAAATTTTTTTTTCCAAATACTGCACTTTTCCCTCCAAGATAATGGTATTTCTAAAGCATACAGGATCTACCAAACACAAAGCCATGTTGACTAACCCTAATCAGTCCCTGGCTATCCAAATAATTGTATATCTGATCTCTTAGAACACCTTCCAATGAATTACCTACCACCAGCCTATAATTTCCATGATTACTTTTGGAGTTTTTTGAGGAGGTTACCAGAAATGTTGATGAAGGAAAGGCTGTGGATGTTTCTACATGGACCTTAGTAAGACCTTTGATAACGTCCCGCATGGGAGGTTGGTAAGAAAGGTTCAAATGCTAGGTATTCATGGTGAAGTAGTGAACTGGATTCAATAATGGCTGGACGGGAGAAGCCAGAGAGTAGAAGTGGATTGTTGCTTCTCAGACTGGAGGCCTGTGATTCGTGGTGTGCCTCAGAGATCGGTGCTGGGACCATTGTTGTTTAACATCTATATCAATGATCTGGATGATAATGTGGTCAATTGGATCAGCAAGTTTGCAGATGAGACTATTATTGGAGGTGTTGTGGAGAGTGAGGAAGGTTTTCAAAGTTTGTAGAGGGTTCTGGACCACCTGGAAGAATGAGCTGCAAAATGGAAGATGGAATTTAATGGAGATGAGTGTGAGGTGTTGCAATTTGGAAGGATAAACCAAGAAAGGGTGAATGGTCAGGCACCGAGGAATGTGGTAGAATGGGGATCTGGGAATACAGGTACATAATAGCCACAGGTGGACATATTTGGCATATTGGCCTTCATAAATCAAAGTATTGAGTACAGGAGTTGGGAAGTTGTGTTACAGTTGTATAAGACCATTGGTGAGGCCAAATTTGGAGGATTGTGTGCTGTTTTGGACACCGAACTACCAAAAAGATATCAATAAGATAGAAAGAGTGCAGAGAAGATTTACTGGGATGTTGCCTGGACTTCAGAAACTGAGTTACAGGGAAAGTTTAAATATGTTAGGACTTTATTCCCTGGAGTGAAGAAGAATGAGGGGAGATGTGATTGAGGTATTTTAAATTATGAGGGGGAGAGACAGAGTAAATGTGGATGGGATTTTTCCACTGAGGGTGGGTGAGAAACAAACCAGAGGACATGGGTTAAGGGTGAAAGGGGAAAAGTTTAGGGGGAACATGAGGGGGAACTTCTTCACACAGAGAGTGGTGGGAGTGTGGAAGGAGCTTTCAGCTGTCGTGGTGAATGTGGGCTCAATTTTAACATTTAAGAAAAATTTGGACAGGTACATGACTGGGAGGGGTATGGAGGGCTATGGGCAAGGGCATGTCACTGGGACTAGGCAAAAAAAAAATAGTTCAGCACAGTCTAGAGAGGTTGAGGTGGCCTGCTTCTGTGCTGTCATTGTTCTATCTTGTAAGGGTATTTAACAAAGTTCAGAAAACCATTCCACAAAAACTGAAGAATAAATGATACTAATAAGATTCTGTGAATGAACAGAATAAAGGGAAGCTTGGGGGTAAGGCATGTTGATTGGACATTCAGGAAGAATCGCCTAAGCACAACTCAAAAAACAATTTGGAAGGTAGAGCAGTACTGTACATCAAAATTAAAGGATCACAAAACATAAAACAAAAGATCCTACATAAATTAGGAAAGGAAAGTTGTTCAAGAACGTAGCCTGAAAGGATAAAATCAGGCAGCAGTCATGAACAGCGGATATATTAACAAATTACTTGGTATTAGTATTTATCAGGGAGACCAATCAGATGGTCATGATATTCAAAAATGTAATTAGAAATGAGATAACTACATTTAAAGTTTAAAAAATGGAAAAATATTAAGTAAACTAATCAAACAAAAGGAAATAAAGCCAGAATATCTACTCAGATTTGAAGATTGCAGGGCAGAAGGACAGAGAGTGTGCAACATGGATACATCAATTCCTCATCGACCTTCAAGCACCCAGCTACATCCTATTTCTCCTCTCGCACCCCAGTTTCTCCAGCCATAAACTGGGGTTATTTCAAGAGGACAATTAATCCTTAGACCCTTAGGTTATGTGAAGAAGCCAGGGGAATCGCACAGGGGAAACTTCGGAGAGTACACAGACAACACCAGAAGCCCAGCATCAAGCCCAGATGATCGGGAACTGTGAGGCACAAATGTGCTGAAGAAACTCAGTTGGTCACGCAGCATCTACAGGAGGAAAAAGGAACCAACATTTTAGGCCTGAACCCTTCGTCTGGCGTAGATAAGATTTTTAAAATTAAAAAAAAATGTTTCACACTATGAACCATATCAATCAAAATACATACAAACATTTCCCTCTTAAATCTACAGAGTGGCATTTTCTCCCCATTTTTCCCCCCTACCTTACCTTCCCTCCTTCCCACCCATCTCCAAACCCATTAAACTGGCGTAGATAAGATTGAGGTAGGTAAGTTGTTTCCATTGGTAGGGGAGACCAGAACTATGGGACATAAGACTCAAGTAGTAGATTTAGGACGGACATGAGGAGGAACTGTTTTTCCCAGAGGGTGGTGAATCGGTTGAATTTACTGCCTACTGAAGTCGCGGAGGATACCTCGGTAAATAAATTTAAGACAAGGTTGAATAGATTTCTACATAGTTGAGGAATGAAGGAATATGGGGAAAAGGCAGGTCGGTGGAGATGATCCTGTCATCAGATCAACCATGTTCTTATTGAATGGCGGAGCAGGCTCGATGGGCTGGATGGCCGACTCCTGCTCCTGTTTCTTAGGTTTTTATACTTCCTATAGATGCTGTGTGACCTGTTAAGTTTCTCCAGCACTTTTGGATACTGCACATGTCCCCAGCATCAGAGACTTTCTTGTTTAACTCTGGAGTTGTGAGACAACAGATTTTCATATGTAATTATTAGTTGAATTATATGTTGCCCAGCGATTAATGCAACACCAATATATTACCTGTATTTAAGAGGGAAGCTTGGTTCAGATACTGGACAACAGCCAGTGATGTTGGTAATAAAAAAATAGATTCTAATGTAAAGGAGAAAATGTAAGACAGCAGAAACACAATTGTGATTTGTCTGCATATGTTTCTAAAGGACCAACTTTATTATATTGAAGAATAAACAGAGAATACGAGGTTACGTATGATACAATATAACTGGATACACAGGCTATACATTACACCTCAAAAGTTAAATAAGTGGGGCCCAACAGTATCTGACAGATGTTTTCGATGTAAAAAGGAAATGGGAACAACAATTCATGCAATCTGGACATGTGAGAAAGTGAAAAAATTTTGGGAAGATCTAAACCAGATATTAAATAAAATCACAGAAAGCAATATACCAAAAAACCCAGAGATCTTCCTCCTAAGTAACATAAAAAACAAAGAATTTGGACTTGATTTGGATGGCGCACAAAAAAGATTTGTTAGGATAGCCCTAGCTGTAGCAAAAAAAATGTATTATGTCAGCCTGGAAATTAGAAGATAACTTTAGAATACAACAATGGTATAGAGAAATGAATAAATGTATTCCATTAGAAAAAATAACATATAATTTAAGAAATAACATTACAATATTTGAACAAATATGGGAGCCGTACATGAAACACAATAGAGAAAACCTACCGGGGACATCTACCACCTAAAATGACAGAAGGAGATGAGAATGAAAAGAATTGACTCAGTGGAATTTCTTGTTTATGTTTATTGAATGACAACATTGTTTGACGGGTTTAATGCATCTTAGATTCTGAACTTTAAATGAATGGGGGGGATGGGAAGAGGGGGGGGGGGAGAAAACGACACTGTATATATTTGAAAAGGAAAATGTATGTATCTTGATCAATGTGGTTTATAGTGTGAAAAATAAAAAATAAAAATAAAAAAAAAGAATAAACAGAGAAAAGACAAGAGAGAGCGACTCAAATGATCCAAGTCTCCACGAAGTGCCACCAAGTGTGGCTTGTCAGAGAAGGGATAAATGATCAGCTGGCTGCAATTCAAAGTAAGGGTAAAGGGTAGTAAAAACATGATGCTGGAGAAACTCAGCAGGCCAAGCATGTACTTTATATAGCAAAGATACAGAACCAACATTTCAGGCTTGGGCCCTTCAGAACATTATGAGCAAAATGTAGGCAGGTGACCAACAGCGATCTCCTGCAGCCCACAACTTGCACAGGTTCCTCACGTTGAGTCGCCAGCAGGCCCGAGGCATGCACTGGTCCCTCAGCCGCGGAGCTCTGTCACTGGTCCACTGCGGTGGTCAGCATCCCCGCAGATCGTCTCCTCCACCTTGCCCTCTCAGACAGCTCGTGATCTTTCTATCCTCTGGTGCCCTGCTCCAGTCCTCCTCCCTGGAGTCTACAACCTCTGATATTTGCTGCTCATTAATAAGCGCTGCCATTTTGGGTGCAGACCTGTGGTCGCAGGATTTCAAATTAAAAAGCCTTGTCGGCTCCCTCAATGGGCCATTCAAAGCCTTTTCAGAGCTGATGACAGTCAATTGGGCGGCTGGACCTCAAGTGAATGCTGCATCTGCACTCCCTTGCTCCCCGCGGGTCTAGAACAGTGGCAGCGCTGGCGCTACAGTGCGCCACCATCTTGATAGTTACAGGGAATGTTGCCGTCGAGAACAGCAGCGATCATCAGGGACCCTCACCACTCAGCACGCGCTCTGATCTCCCTGCTGCCATCAGGAAAGAGGTCTAGGTACCACAAGACTCGCACCCCCAGGTTCTGGGACAGCTGCTCCCCCTCCACCGTCAGACCCTTCAACCACAAACTCAATCAGGGACTCATTTAAGGACTCGGACTTGAGCACTTTGTTGATTTTTTATTTCTCTCTGTATTGCTCAGTCAGTTTGTTTACGTACGTTCTCTGTTTACGGTTCTTTATTTGTTTGCATGTTGTGTATGATTTTTTTTCAAGGACCAATAAGGGGTAATGCTGTTTCGCCCACAGGAAAAAGAATGTCAAGGGTTGTATGTGATGTCATTTCTGTACTCTGACAATCAATCTGAAGATTCGCTGTGAGATCTGTGGCGTTCCTTCAGGATTTTTGTATTTTTACTACAATCACAGCATCTGCAGACTTTTGTGTTTCACTGTTGTGTTTAGTTCACTGTGACGTATCCTGTGAAAAGCTTTTTTTGCACGTCATCCAGGCATTGCAATAAATACATCACTCTGTGGAGCCATTTTGGACTTGAAAATTTTGCAGGAAACACGATAAAAGCATAGAAACGAGGTAAATCGTGACAGGGGTCCGACAGGGCTTCTGGTGGTCGAATGCAACAGGCAAGTCCGATTCATTCACCGCAACTTCCTGCTGTTCCACTGTGAATGGGCAGCTCCTGCAATGGCAGGAAGGCACTGCAAGTGAACTTTATTTGGCTGCGGTGTTAAAATGTTGGATAAATACTGGAGAGGATTTGGGGGGCAATGATGTGGAAAAAGCAAGGAACTGGGTCTGATTGGAAAAATTTCCCATAGATCTAGTAGTATGGCCTCCTCCTCCATTCTGTGACGGAGACAGCGACCTGGGTCTTTAATGAAAGAATCAGAATTTACTGTCATGAACGTGTCACAGAATTTGTGGTTTGCAGTAGCATCACAGGTGCAAATATTGCTGTCAATTAGATTTAAAATAAATAAATCAGTCCAAAAGAAGAGAAAGTGAGGCCGTTTCTGGGGTTCATTGCCCACCCAGAAATCTGATGCGGAGGGAAAGAAGCTGTTTTTGTACCATTGGGTGTTTGTCTTCAGGCTCCTGCACCTCCTTCCTGATGGTAGCGGTGTGAAGAGGGCACGGCCTGTGTAGTGAGGGTCCTTGATGCTGCTTCCTTGAGACACCACCTCTTGTCGGTGAAGACTGATGCCCAATGTGGCGCTGGCCAAATACAAATCTCTGTAGCCTCTTCCTGGTCTCTGCTTAGGTACCTTAATGCCAAGATAAAGGATGCTAACAAGCTGAGGATATCACCACAAAAGCTTCTTTCTCTGCTGGAGAGGAGAACATTTAGTCTCCATCAGAGATATATGCAGAGATTAGCAGCTTTAAATGAGCTGGCTCAATATCTGTGAGTGGAGCGGAGAATTAGCAAGCGCTAAGCCTTGCTGCCTACTTCTCAGTGTGCTGGCGTGAAAGAATAAAGTTAAAGAATATGCTTAACCGAGGGTTAATGAATTAGATGAGAAAATACAGTTGTTGCCTGTAAGCTGGTGGGAATATAATTGTATTCTAACATGACCTTCTCTGAGCTGTACTGAGAAAGTAACTAACTCCACAAGAATGTAAATACTCCTTAAGTAAAGGACCCCCTGACATTTTCCAGCCGTCTATAGACACCACAAGGGAACATGTGTAAAAAAAACCAAGAAACATCAGCTGTGTGAAACTCATGTGAAACTTGCAGGGTCTTACATAGACCCCTGGCCAAAGGTGTATAAAAGTGCAGTGAACATTCCATATGCTTTAAGTTGGGGCTCAGTGTAAAGAATGAGTTACTAAACTCTTTCTTTGTACCCCTTCTCCCACTAGTATTATCAAGGTTAAATAAAGTAAACTGTTGTATACTTAATTAGTTCTGCTGTTTGTTTAATTACAGCGCAGGCTGGGATATTAATTGACAGAGTCCGTGTCCATGTTAGGATTCTGAATGGATTGGACCAACGAGAATTTCCTAATGAAAAACTATTTGCAAATGTGGAAACAACCCGTTAGGCTTGTTGGTCTTGCTCCACAGTTCAACACAACTTTGGCTGATTATTCACTTCATGCCTTTCTCCTGAAACCTGGGTCACTCGTGTGATACTGGCTTTTCCTGGCAGAAGCAGTGCACGGGGGTACCTTTTCTATGTTTACGGCCATCGGTACTGTGCGGGGTTCTTGCCTCTGCAGGCCCTGAGTCCCATTCTTCAGCTTGTGATCAGAATATCTTTTTCAACAAAGCCTTTAATTGAAATGCGTTCAAGTGCCTGATTTCACTTCCAACCAAAGCCTGTTATTGCAGGAGGCAGGAGTTAGCCTTTGCTGCACTATTTATGTGTAAAATAGTTCAGTTATACTTCCACTGGGATTAATTGCCTTTGATCGCTGAAGCACGGAAGTAACCTGCACTGGCCTGTGGCTAATCTCTGGGTTGATTTTATAGCCAGCAGTGGCAGAAATCAGCCGGTTACCTTTTTATTTCTAGCGAAACACACAAGTCTGCAGATGCTGTGATTGTAGTAAAACACAGAAATACTGGAGGAACTCAGATGGTCTCACAGCGTCTATAGGAGGTAAAGATATATAGCCAACGTTCTTCTATCTCTCTCTCTCTCTCTCTCCCCCTTCCCTTTTCCTACTGTCAACATTCCCCCAGCTCTGCTTCCACAAAGCCAAACACCCCCCCCCCCCCCACCATCAATTCTCACCTTTCCCCTCTCCCGTCCTTTCCATGTCCAATTAACTCCTTTTGTCGGTTGGTCTGTACTCCTCCCCTCTTACTTTCCTTCTCCCCAGCCTTTTAATTTGGGTCCCTGCCTGCTTTTTACTCACACCTGGAAGAGGGGCTTGGCCCAAAATGTTGGTTATGTGTCTTTATGGGCGCTGCGAGACCTGCTGAGTTCCTCCAGCATTTCTGTTTATTTTTATTTTCCTAGTTCTAGCCAGCTACAACTCACTGGATTGTAATGACAGGGCAGTCAGGAAGACCATGGTATAATGTAGGGTCTCTGAAAATCCTCTCAGTGGCTTGTTCCAAAGTCATCTTCTTACAGAGGCATCTATAAAGTGTCCTGTCCAGATGCATTGAACCTCAGAACAAGAACCCGATGATTCTAAATTAAGTCCCGACCTGAAACAATGGCTGACCATTTCTGCCCATGGATGCTGCCTGACCCACTGAGTTCTTCCAGCTAATTGTTTACTTGGGACAGGGAACTGCTCCACCCAAGACCACAAGAAACTGCGGAGAATTATGAATACAGCTTAGGACTTCACACAAACCCCATCTCTCCTCTATCGACTCTGTCTGGCTCCTGTTGTTTTTGTCCCACCTCATCACACTTCTGGATTGAGATTGAAGGGGGGAAAGTTTAGGGGAAACATGAGGGGAAATTTCTTCACTCAGAGGGTGCTAGGAGTGTGGAATGAGCTTCCGGCCAAAGTGGTAGATGTGGGCTCCATTGTAATATTTAAGGAAAAGTTGGATAGGTATCTGGATGAGAGAGGTGTGGAGGGTTATGGGCTGGGTGTGGGTCAATGGGACTAGGTGGGAGAAGGTGTTCAGCATGGGCTAGAAGGGCCAAACTGGCCTGTTTCTGTGCTATAATTGTTATATGGTTTTATATATATGGTTATAGAGTTTTCTTCATTGAAGTTGGACATTGGAATGCAGTGAGTCGTGCTATTCAGGGGAGAGTGCCGATTCATGTAGATGCTGTGGATTCAAGAAGATTCATTGTAGAAAATGGAGCTTTGGATGCAGCCTAGCGGAGGGGTTGAGCCGCTTGTGTCGTTTTCAAACTTCTTCAGGCCATTGCTGGGGTTCCTGGTATCAAAGGACAAGGACCGAAGGTGGTGCAGCAGAGCTGATAATGTGTCGAGGTTCGACTGAGATTTGCGGAGCAGTGCCGGTATTGAAAGACTCAGAGACGCTTTTCCCAGGGCCTTGTGATTATTATAGAAGTCTGAAGGTTATTTTGTTCTGGACCTTGTGGCGGCGGATGCTGGAGTTCGGGAAGCTTCGTGAACTGTGACTGCGCAGGGTGAAAATAAATCCAAAAGGTTTCTACCTATATGTTAATATGAAAAGGAGAGTGAGGGATAAAATTGGTCCTTTAGAGAATCAGAGCGGACAACTGTGTGTGGAGCCAAATGAGATGGGGGAGATCTTGAACAAGTTCTTTTCTTCGGTATTCACTAAGGAGAAGGATATTGAATTGTGCAGGATAAAGGAAGAAAAGAGGGTAATTATGGAAACTGTAGTGATTAAGGAAGAGGAAGTGCTGGAGCTTTTGAAGCATATTAAGGTGGATAAGTCTCCGGGTCCCAACGGGATTTTCCCCAGGACTTTGAGAGAAGTTAGTGAGGAAATAGCAGCGGCTCTGACAGCAATTTTTCAAATGTCATTCGAGATGGGTTTAGTGCCGGAGGTTTGGCGTATTATAGCACATGTGGTTCTGTTGTTTAAAAAGGGTTTGAGGAGCAAACCCAGCAATTATCAGCCTGTAAGTTTGACGTTCATGATAAGTTAATTAATGAAAAGTGTTCTTAGAAATAATATATAAGTATCTGGAGAGACAAGGTCTGATCAGGAACACTCAACACGGGTTTGTGGATGGAAGGTCATGTGTGACCAATCTTGTTGAATTTTTTGAAGAGGTGACTACGAATGTTGATGAGGGTAGAGAAGTAGATGTTGTCTATATGGACTTCAGTAAGGCCTTCGATAAGGTTTCGCATGGAAGGTTAGTTAGGAAGATTCAGTCCATTTGAGATAGTGAAATGGATTCAACAGTGTCTGAAGGGAGATGCCAGGGAGTTGTAGTGGATAACTGTTTATCAGGCTGGAGGCCGGTGACACTCGGTGTGCCTTCGGCATCTGTATTGGGTCCCTTGCTGCTTGTCATATACATTAATGATCTGGATGATGAGGTGGTCAATTGGATTAGTAAATATGCAGATGATACTAAAATAGGTGGAATTGTGGATCATGAAGAAGGTTTACAAAGATCGCAGGAGGATTTGGATGCTTAGAAGAGTGGGCTGAAAGGTGGCAGATGGAGTTTAATGCTGAGAAGTGTGAAGTTCTTCATTTTGGAAGGAATAATCAGAACACGACGCACATAGTAAATGGGAGGGGATTGAGGAATGGAGTGGAGCAGAAAGATCTAGGAATAACGGTGCATCGTTCCCTGAAGGTAGAATCTCATGTGGATAGGGTGGTGAAGAAGGCTTTTAGTATGTTGGCCTTTATAAATCAATGCATCCAGTACAGGAATTGGGAAGTGATGTTGAGACTGTACAAGGCATTGGTGAGGCCAAATTTGGAATACTGTGTGCAGATCTGGTCACCGAATTCTAGGAAGGATACAACCAAGGTAGAGAGAGTGCAGAGAAGATTTATGAAAATGTTACCTGGGTTTCAGAATCTAGATTACAGAAAGATTGAGTGGATTAGGTCTTTATTCTTTGGAGCCTAGAACGTTGAGAGGGGATTTGATAGAGGTATTTAAGATTATAAGGGGGATAGATAGAGTTGATGTGGATAGGCATTTTCCCTTGAGGGAAGGAGAGTTTGAAACAAGAGGTCGAGTTAAGGGACAAAAGCTTAGAAGTAACATGAGCGGGATCTTCTTCACTCGGAGACTGGTGGCTGGGTGGAATGAGCTTCCAGGAGAAGCAGTGGCAGCATGGTCCATTTTGTAATTGGAGAGATATATGGATGGGAGGGTTATGGGCAGGGTACAGGTAGGTGGGACTAGAGGAGAGTTCTTGGTTCGGTGCAGACTAGAAGGATAAAAATGGCCTGTTTCCGTGCTGTAATTGTTATATGGTTATATGGTTGAATGATTGGCAAACTAACTTTAAGGTGTGCCAATTTTAAAATGTATTTTTTACCTATTTATCTTCTGTGATTTTTTTTTGCCGGTTGAGGTTGCTGGTTGCTTGAATTCCAGATAACAGGGGTTTTACTGAGTAAGTTTGAGGAACAACTCCTCATGTTCCTCCTGGGCAGCCTTAAACCCACTGGCATGAACACTGATTTTTACAATGTAGGAAACCCTCCACCTCTTCTTTACCAACTCTTGTTCATGTTTCTCTCCAACTTCCCATTCCCAATGGTCTCTCCCTTTTCTCGTCTCTCCACTTCTCCCGCCTTCTGTCTAATACCCTATCACCTTAACCCCTCCCACCTTCTTTCCTCCATGATAGATACCACTCATTCTCACTTTCGTTTCAATGAGGGCTGCCAACCCCTCAACTTTCACTGGCAATTTCTCTCCATGGATGCTGCCCATCTCTAGCTTCACATTTAAAGCAGAGATTGGTAGTTTCAAAGGATGTGGAAGAAGGCAGGAGAATGGGGTTGAATGGGAAAATATCAGAAATGATTTTAATGGAGGAGATGACTCGACAGGCCGAATGGCCTCATTCAGATCCTATGTCTTCTGGTTTGCTCGGGCCTACACTGCCGTGAAGCAGACTGTATAAACTTTAAAAAAGAATTGTATCAAGCTTGAAATATAGAACACTTTCATGACTGTGGGATGAATTGAATGCAATTGGATAGCTCGCACCTCCTCAGAGTCAGTCCAGGCTTGATGGCCCAAGAGGTCTCCCTCAATGTTATTAGTGCTCTGAACTGCATCTCTCTCTCCTAGCTGTCTACATGTGTGAGTGTGCACGACAAGGCAAGATGCCCACAGTTGACGCCATGTCCTTGGACACAGATCCTCAATCGCGGGTGCCAGTGCAACTCTTACCTGCCTCTTCTGGCATAACGTACGAGCTTTGCGCTGGAATCGTGGACAAGCCGGGCCTTTCACTGGAGGAAATCGCCAAGGAAGAGGTTCAGGAAGAATGTGGCTACAGGGTGCCGGTGGAAAACCTGCAGAAGATTACCTCGTACAGGTGAGCACAGTTGGTCAGTAATGGGGAGACCTGTCTCAGATATCAAACAAGGTGGAAGAAAGGGGAAATGGGGGAATTATTTCTACTAAGCATACAGTGGAAGCTTTCCTCTGTTGTCTGTGCCCTGGAAATGTTGGATGGAGCACTATAGAGGACCTTCACTCTGTGTCAAGCCTGTCGTGTCCCTGCCCTGGGAGTGTGTGATGAGACAGTGGCTTACTCTGTACCTTACCCATACGATGTCTTCTTTAGGAACGTATGATGGGACAGAACAGTGGGAGCTTTATTCTTTATCTCATCAATGTTGTTCCCACTCTCGGGGTGAGCGATGGTGTAGTATAGATAAATGCAAATCGAAATTCTGTCTCGCCCACAGGGCTGTATTACTCTGGCAATAAATCTGAACTTTGAACAATCAAGGCTGACACCTTTGAGCATTGCTGAAGTTATATTTCAATACCATTGATGTTAAAATATATTTGTGCAGGTTGTAGGGTCATGGGGTCACTGTACAGTACAGATACAGGCCCTTCAGCCCAACTCATCCATGCTGAACAAGTTGCCAACCTGCACTTGCTCAATATCCCTCTAAACCTTTCCTATCCGTATACCCTTTGTCCATATCCCTCAAAACCTTTTCCCATCCATATACCTATCCCAATATCTTGTTAATGTTGTAATTGTACCTAATTCTACGGTTCCCTCTGGCACCTCTTTCCACACTCCTGTCCCGCTGTCTCCCTCAGGTCCCCTTTAAATCTTTCCTCTCTCACCTAAATCCATGCCCTTTAGATTTAGAATCCTCTACCTTGGAAATTATTGCAACCATTCACCTTACTGATGCCATCATGTTAATGGAAGACAAGGCTTTGAGGGATACCACCCAAAGACAGGCAGATAGGATCAGTGTAGCCCACTTCTGCTCCTATGTCTTGTGCACTATTTCCCCACACTAGTTATCTGTGCAATGTGTGTAGCCTGCAGAACAGGTAAATTGGTGTTTGCTATCTCTCCCTGAAATGTATTATATCCGAACTTTTGGCGGGCAAGATTTTGTTAAGCTGTGATTGAAGTGAGCTGGAGTGTCCTGACGTGTGCACTGAGTGAAGACTTAAATTGGCCAGTGTGGGTTTCCTGCCCATTGGCAGAGAACTGGTTGCTAAGGGACTGTTTATTGTTTGGCACGGGTTTTTGTTAGTGTGTAGGTGAAGGCCAGGCAGCTGCTACTGTCGACAGCATCCAGAGCATGTAACCTTCCGCAGAGAACAAACGCAAGTGCTGCCTGGTATAAGGTGTCTCCACCTGATTCCACCACTCCCAGGAATCCATTGCCTTCTTTGGCCTCTGACTGTGTAACTTCACGCGTGCAAGTTAAATACTTGCATTTATTTGGGACCTAGTGGAGCACCCACAAGAAATACTTTTGATGCAGCAATTTATAACCTAACAACCTGAAACGGGAGAAATACTTCTGCAATTTATGTGTGCCCCACTCCTTTATTTCTTCCTGTTCTTACTTGTCTTACTAACTCCCTGTCCCCCTCCCTTCATAGCGCTCTCTTCCTCTATCTGCCTGTCTCACTTTCTGTCCAATACCCTTTCACCTCTTGGCCTAACCTCAACTTCTTTCCCCTTCTAAATTTTAAATTTAGATATACAGCACGGTAACAGGTCCTTTAGCCCCATGAGCCTGTGCTCAGTAACACCCAATTGAACTACAATCCCAGTTCGCTTTGAATAGCGGGAGGAAGCTGTAGCCCCTGGGGAAAACCCACGCAGACATGGGGAGAACATACCAGTTTCTTAAAGACAGCGCAGGACTCGAACCTGGGTCATTAGCATTGTTTCTTCCCGCGGATGATGCCTGACCCACTTCTCATTGTTTGTTGTCGCTCCACGTCCTGAGAGCTGCTTCCTCCACAACACAGCATTGCTTGTAGTTCTTCATCCCCCTGATGGGATGGGCAGAGCCTCTGCAATTGCAGCAAAAACAACTAAACCCATTGGATGGAGCCAGTGACCCATGTTCGAATCTAGCCCTCTCCATAAGGAATTTGCTCATTCTCCCCATGTCTCTGTGGGTTTTCCCTGGGGCCTCCAGTTTCCTCCCACCCTCCAAAACATACGGGGTTGTAGATTAATTTGAGTGGCATGGGTTTCAATGGCCGGAATTGGCTTCTACCATGCTTAAACAAAATTAAAAATGTTAAAAATCTTTAAAGACCTAATGTGTACATGGGCGTTGTTTCACCAAGATTCTACACATCAGCAGAGAGACCCCTCTATTCCTGTAGTTAAATTCTCTTGTAATAAAGACCAACATATTATTGGCCTTTCTAGTTGCTTGCTGTGTCTTCATGTTAGCTGTGCAAGGAGAAGAGTGTGCAGGTCTGATGGCCACATGGCAGGCAGGAAATAGGAGAACTAGAGAGAGGGTAGAGGAGATTCACCTGTATGTTGCCTGGAATGGAGGGCTGTAGATACCAGGAGAAAATGAGCGGGCTGGGTCCAATCCAACAGGAGGTTGGAGCTGATGGCAGGAAGGTTGGTTTGTGTGATGGCTTGAGTTGTGTTCACAACTCTCTGGAGTTATTGGCTTGATTGCATTTTCACAATGTTTTATGACATTAAAAGTACTCTACAAATGCAGTTTGTTGCTATGGTTAAGAGCCTGCCACAGATCTTTCTGAACACTTAACAGACAGCCAAAGAGACTGCATTTGGCTCAACACAGGTCAAATGTTGTCATTAAGAAGAAACACTGACCTGCTGGAAATACAGGAATCCTTGAGAGGAGATTTAATTTGATTATATATAGTAATGGAAAATGTTGGAGGCACTCAACTGTCCAGGTGGGGTCTGTGGAGAAAAAGTTTTATTGAAATACCATTGGCCTGAAAAGCCCACCCAGTTTTCTCTCTCCACCGATACTGCCTGACTCCCTGAGAGGCTTTGGTACTTTCTATTTCAGATTTTCAGCATCTGCGGGTTTTTCGTTTTGAATGAACAGGAAGGCCAGTTGTACCCCAGCAGGGAGTTTGATAAATGGAGGATTTAGAAGAATTTGCGGGAATAAGTGATGGGAGAAAAAAGCGGAGAAGGCAGAAATCTCCCCAGATTTCAGAGATAATGGAACAGAATCATAATCTCCAAGGGCAGAGTCTGATCGAGCAATTGGTCCCAGTGAAGAATTTTTCTGGTGTACATTGATTAAGTTTCAACGATTGCCTGGTTCAATAGAAGTGGCAGAGGAAGTAGGGAAGGAGAAATCAAATAAATTGTTTATTAAGCTGTGGCTACACAGTGTCATTTCCAAGGTTGTGACGGGATTCAGTTCACCCCCCCCCCCCGCTGCCCGTAACCAGAGAACACTCTGAGGTAAGTGCCGTATGGTTAGCGAAATGCTGTTACAGCGGCAGTGACCCAGGTTCAGATCTGGCGCTGTCCAAAACGAGTTTATACATTATTCCTATGTCTGCGTGAGTTTCCTCCGGGTGCTCCGGTTTCTTCCCACCCTCCAAAACATTCGGGGTTTGTAGATTAATGTGGGTGTGATCGGACAGCATGGGTGTAAATCTTCTTCTACCATAATCCCACTGAATCCTATGCTCCAATGGGATTAGGCCCAGCCTGCTTATTTTCCCCTGGTATCTACAGCCCTCCATTCCAGGTGAATCTCTTCTGTCCTCTTTCTATTGCTCCCACCTCCTGCCTGCCGTATAGCCTTCGGACCTGCACATTAAATACAAAAATAGTGGGTCTGAATCCTTGCTGACCTGAGCCAGAGCTGGGGCTGCACAGAGCCAGCCTTTCCAATCACTGCTCTCCATTCTGCAAGCTGCAACATGCCGACGCAGTTAACCATCGCCAAGCTGTCAGGCTTCAGTGAAAACGTTGTGAGTAATTGAGGGGAACCGTGGCCAAGTTTCTCACAGAGAAGCTCTCCGTTCCAGCAATTTCCCAACTCCTGTCACACCTAGAAACTTTGCAGAAGTATTTCCTGCGGGAAAGCAGATCTTGTGGGTGGGGCAGGGCAGGGGAATGAGCGGATATGCCCGGCACAGGTGTGGGAGGAGTGGGGATTTGGAGTCAGGAAATCCAATCTCGTGCCAAACTATCTGGGCATGCCAGAGTTCACGTGTCAGGCTGCTTCTACTGAAAGGCACTGAGGAATAGACACTGGATACCACCACCGACTCGACCCACCACGCACCCTATATATTGTGGTGTGAACTACTGGTTTTCTTTCTGTGGGGCAACAACTCCCTTTGTTTCATGTGAATTATGCTTCACCAGAGCAGGTGTCCAAACTTTCTACTTGCAGATATAGAAGGAATAATTAATCAGTGAATTATCTTTCTCTCTGCCCCTTAAACTTTCTTTCTATCTCCTTTCTTTCCTTTCACTTCTACTACTTCTGCTTTTGTCCCTCTTTATCTCTCTATCTCTAAACTTCTCCATCCGTCATCCTTATCTCTGTTACTGTACCCGCTCTGACCCTGTACTCTGTCCCTATACCCTTTCCTCTGTCCCTAGACCCCCCTTCTGTCCCTAGACTCTCCCTCTGTCCCTAGACCCCCCCTCTGTCCCTAGACCCTTCCTCTGTCCCTAGACTGTCCCTGGACCTTCTGTCCCTCGACCCTCTCTGTCCCTATACCCTTTCCTCTGTCCCTAGACCCCCTCTCTGTCCCTAGACCCCCTCTCTGTCCCTAGACCCCCTCTCTGTCCCTAGACCCCCCTCTGTCCCTAGACTCTCCCTCTGTCCCTAGACTCTCCCTCTGTCCCTAGACCTTCTGTCCCTCGACCCTCTCTGTCCCTAGACCTTCTGTCCCTCGACCCTCTCTGTCCCTAGACCCTCCCTCTGTCCCTACACTCTCCCTCTGTCCCTAGACCCCTCTCTGTCCCTAGACCCTTCCTCTGTCCCTAGACTCCTCTCTGTCCCTCGACCCTCTCTGTCCCTAGACCTCCCTCTGTCCCTAGACCTCCTCTCTGTCCCTAGACCCTCTGTCCCTCGACCTTCTCTGTCCCTATACCCCTCTCTTTCTCCTTTTAACCTGGCTCTGTACCAATACCTGTTGTTACGGAGTCCTGAGGACCCCAAAACCCAGCAGCAATAGATATACAAAGATCACCTGCTCTCCCGGGCAAGCTGTTGTCGATACTTTGTTGCCTCCTGCAAAAAGCATTCTGCAAAAGTCCTGCAAATATTCTGTTTTAAAATGTGTGTGTGCAAGCTGCTCTAACAATCCCTCCCAAACCACCTCTAAATACTCTG